>NC_035790.1:5826464-6042305 GCF_001653235.2 Pochonia chlamydosporia 170
GTAACGGATGCTGTCCCGGGATCCTTTAAAAAAAACCTTGCCCTGGACGAAACTAGTTCTTTCAAGTCAGTTTAGATCGTTGACACGAAAGCTTGGACCAGGTTCCAAAAAATTTTATCGCCATGGGATCTTGACCACGGGCCCTTGTCCATTTCGGAGCTATCCAGCCACCGGACCCGAACTACCTGCTTGCACCAACCTCGTTCAACAATATCGGATTTCGCGTTATGGCTGGCGGTGCGCTTTGGCAAGCTACCAAGGCGCCCGATCCCAAAACTAATGACACCCATTCAATAAGCCATTTGGTGTGGTGCAAAGTGAGAACAGCCGGTCTGAGACATCGGCAAAGCACATCGTGCTGACCTTGCCTATTCGGACAGTATTCAGTCCACATGCTAACTGAGACACTAAGCTTCATGTCACACACGGTCTCCAATGGTGTTCAAAAACATCTGTCAAAGGATTTCAAATGATGTGCAGATCTCGACGTATCCTGAGGCGACCCAGCTGAAACAAGACAACGACAATGCTTCCTCGAATGAGCAGGTCGATTACTCCTAGCTGCCTGGGGTTGGTCCGAGCTGGAGCGGTTGTCACTTATCAGTGTGATCATTCCAGGATACGCGTTCAATCGCCGAGTTCTCTTATCAGCGCGTAAAGTGGTTCTTGATGTATGCGTGTCACCTTCAGCCCTACCTACCCTGTAGATATGCAGGATTGATCAAGCATTTCTTGTTGTCAAGGGCAGGCCAACTTTGTATGCTGTCCCTGTCGTGTAATGTTTCTGTGTGCCAATTGCTGCACCTTGATCCTCGCATCGGTCATTTTTCCTGGCCTGGCCGCTGTTCGTGTAGCTGGTCGCGTGTCTTCGGAGACAAATATGTACCGATGTTTGGGGATTATTGGTCTCGGGCGCAGACGATAGCTTCAATCTCCCCATCATGACAGGCTGGTTATGGAATTCGTGTCAACCAAAGTTGCAGACGGGCGGAAGCCAGTTTGATTACAGATCTCACCTGCGTAGTTGAACCCAATGCGTCCTCCAATTTGAATGCTTCGATTTAGTGTTTACCCTAGGCATTGTTGGCATGGAAGAATCTTGGCGACAACACAAAATAAAAAAAAATCTGCATTTTTACCCGAACCTGGCGCGACGATGCCGTCGGATCTCCGTGAGAATAAGATCTGTTCGTCAATATAGCCGCATTTATCATGTTACTGAGAAGTGCCTTCACACATATGTAGAAAACACAGCGGGATGGGGCTCTGGTGTAGGTTAGGTTGAGGGACTTGGTATGGAGATTTTAAGCGACTTGTAGGCACTGTACCCATGCTCGAAAATAGACAAACACAAACATAACCTATACAACACTCAAGGAAGAATGCATTGATACACAGAATAGTACTGTATGTAAATGTCTGCATAGCATTTCTATGGAAGCACTTGTTGTGTACCACCTTGACCATGATGTGCAACCGCACCAACTCTTTGATTGCTGCAACCAAGACTCATGACGGAAGCACAATGTGCAGACCATGGAACAATGCACAGCAAATACATGCTGAAACCAATATACACTAAACCTTATCACTATCGCAATACACACATGACATCTCAACCTCAGCTCCAAAACGAACCGAGCAATGTCATTGTCGTAGCAGCTGTCGCTGGGTTGTACCCCTCAAAATTGATACCCGATTAATACCCGAAGTACCAGACAATACTTCGGTCACGGCGCTTACTTGATATTGTTCCGCCAAGCTAGTCCAACGTTACGACACTGACACAACAGCCGCCATTTACGCCATTTACCAGAAGAGACGGGTTGAATAACGGCACGGATGCGTCTAGGTTAACCATGTCAGGGAGCATTATTTAGGTCAAGAGGTCTCCCAAATTTTCCTGCGACTAGAGAGAGGGGCGACGAGGTACCGGTATGAAAGCTCGACCTCGACACAGTCGCACACGACATAAAGTCATATTCAAGCATCAAAACCGGAAAATGGCGGCCACGGTCACTTCAGAACCACAAACTTCTGCTGTCCCTGGGAGTAGAGAGTCGTCATTGGCGCGAGACGTGGGAGATGCTGGGTTGGTTCCCTCGATTCCCAGCCTGTTCACCTCGGAGCCCCCCATTCGAGATGCCTTGGCCACGGACAGCTCGCAGGTTCAGGATGATACTGTGGATGAGTGCATGCCGTTTCTGACGGGATATGGACACGATGAATGCAACGCGCATGGGATACCTCCGCTCCTGCGGGATCGCCATGCGAAATTCCTGCAGAAGCAGCTAGGCAAGCTGCCATCCATGTTCAAGTCTGCGGACCCGAGTCGACCATGGATATTTTACTGGTGTCTCGCAGGATTGTCTCTTCTCGGTGAAGATGTCGCTGAATATCGCTCGAGACTCATCGAAACTGTGCGACCCATGCAGAATGAGACGGGGGGCTTCGCAGGAGGCTTCGGCCAGACTTCTCATCTTGCCACCACCTATGCAGCCGTCCTGTCGCTGGCCTTGGTCGGCGGGGAAGAGGCCTATGAGCTGGTTGACAGGAGAAGCATGTGGAAATGGCTCTCTTCGCTTAAGCAACCAGATGGGGGGTTTCAAATGGCCGTTGGTGGTGAGGAAGATGTGAGGTAAGTTTGTTTGAATTTGTCCCTCCTCCCCCTCTGTCCTTCATCTGATCCAGATGCCGTGGCACCGTGTCCTAACAAACTCTTCTTGTTGGCCATTTTTAAAGAGGAGCGTACTGTGCAAGCGTCATAATATCGCTGCTAGACATTCCCCGTAATCTGTCGCCCGACTCTCCTGCATGCAGTGCCGGCCACACTGATCTTTTTGGAGGCCTTCCAGAATGGGTAGGAAGATGTACGTCTGCCCTTTTCCCTTTTAAACCCCCTCCTGTTTTTGCGGCTGCATAGGTTTAGCATTGTGCGACCCTTTTACTCCGTGTATGTACTTTTGTTCTTGACATCTGACAACACTTGCCCTTTCTTTAGGTCAAACTTATGAAGGAGGTGTGTCGGCATCTCCAGGATTCGAGGCCCATGGTGCATATGCTTTCTGTGCTTTGGGGTGCCTGGCTATTCTCGATTCTCCACATCGAACTATTCCGAAGTATGCTCTATCCAATTCTGCGCTGTGCTTCATATGCGTTGTCCTGAAGGCAAAACTTTCACAATCTGGTGCTAACCTTCACCCCTCCCACTAGATATCTCGATGTTCCGCGTCTTCTCTCTTGGCTGTCTTCACGGCAGTATGCACCTGAAGGTGGCTTTTCTGGTCGCACAAACAAGCTGGTTGACGGTTGCTACAGCCACTGGGTCGGAGGATGCTGGCCGCTTATCGAAGCCAGCCTTCGCGGGCCGGAGGGGCAACACGGCCAACATGCAGACCACCCGCTCAAACAAACAGACGACAGCCTCTTTAGCCGTAACGGGTTGATCCGTTACATCCTAAGTTGCTGTCAAGATCTTTCCAGGCGAGGCGGCTTGCGAGACAAGCCCAGCAAGTAAGTCGAACCGTTTGCCCACGCTTGACTATGTTTCACGTTGGTGAGCCATTAAGATCGCTGGCTAACTAGTGATCTCTCCTCTCACCCAACAGATATTCCGATGCATATCACACATGCTACGTCTTGTCAGGGCTGAGCTCTGCACAGCACAAGTGGACCTTGGTATCTGCTCGCGTGGATGCCGCCGTGTTGGACGGCGATCGTTGGTCAGTTGCTCCCTTCACTTTGGGGGAACAAATCTTCGACGAGTCTGACCGAGTCGGAACAACACACCCTGTATATGTGATCCCACAGCACAGAGTCGACGCTTGTCAAGAATATTTCAAGTCTAAGTCAGGCTTTTGATTGTTCCTTGACAAATCAAGGAACCTAGTATTAAATGGCACACGAATAGCTGCCCAATGCCCGATTGACTTGTTGAGGGGAACAATTCCGGCCATCACATGAGGGGAAACAATGATCTCTAAACTTTCGACCATGATATTGCTTGAGTGGAAGCAACGGTGTAAAAGTTAGTGGGTATCACGGTGGAAGAAATAAATTTGATGACGGAATGGAACGAGTGATTATTGGTGATCCTGTTCATGCTTGCAGCTGGAGCACCACCTCCACTGGTTAGGTACATGTCTTGGCCAGCGCAGGACTCAGGTGTTGCGGAGTAAATCCGTTCGAATCCAACTAGCTGCAAATATGGGTAGCCCGAGTCCTGCACACCTGGTGGAATGTTGTGGACTTGTATCCATAGCGATTGTTGGATTGGTTTGACAAGGGCTGGAGGAGGACTATGAACTGAAATGCCGTCGAACCCTTTCAGACTGGATATCACGGCGGCATAAGGGTGTTGATATTGGGCGTCATTGGCCACTAGCGACTAGCAAAACGACGACCTCTTCCCTCGTCCTTCATATCAAAACGAGCAGATATATCGCCGGATAGGTACTAGGGGGCTAAAAGCATGTTTGAGATGAGAAGCATGCGGCCATCTATTCCGTACCACGTCAATTTGCCTGGAGTGCACCTCATATCTCAACTAAAGGAAGCAAAGGAATCTTTGTGCAACCCAACAACAAGGCTAAAGGCATGCTTCGACTGCAGGGTTGGCTTCCCCATGATAGGGTAGCACAAATTGTATAAATCTCTCTGAGTGCTTTACATATGCATCTCTTCCATAGCCTGGATCATGTGCGTAAAACTTGTTCGTGGGAGCATACCAGACCCACGGCTGGTGATTGCGAACCAGGGCTGACCTTACCCATCCGGTTGCATGTTTGGCCGCAGGGTTGGCCCGGGATGCCTGTATGGACACGGATGGTTTGGGAAAAATAAGCCGAGTCTGACTCAGTGTTTTGGAGTGTCGATTTGAAGTGTACTTGCAGAAATCGCTGGCATCGGACACTGCGGCGTGGCCGAAATATGCCCTGTCAAAAACTCAAACATGTGGTCTTGATTTCGGCGGCCAAACACAAACATCGTCGAAAAGGACCTATGTTACCTGTAGGTGCTCCATAACGTTGGTGCATATTGACTTTACGTCGAAACGGAGAAAATGTTGCACAGCATTCTCGCGCAACGAGTTTGTGTGTGTGAATAGACAACGGCATCAACTTATACACACCACAGGCAACTTTGCACTGCAGGCGTAGCGCGATATTATACCAATCGCCCGTCCCACTAATAAAAACGATTGCTCTTTGATGCGGTGAACGGTAATATAACGGGATGGACGCGTTGATCTGAGAATTTGGCTGATAAGTCTGTGCTTTTCGTATGGCACGAGCGGCTGTATGACTTTTTTTTTCCTGTCCTTTTTATTCTTTCTCCGTTTCCCCTTTTTTCGCAGTCCCTTCTGGGCACAAATATCTTTGCCGGAAGAGGAACATGGAGCATTACATATTAACTAGTTCGTATACCGATTCTTTGGCTTGGAGCCCCATGGCGGATGACAATATGGCATGTGTCAGGTTCTGTGTCGCTAATTCCATACTCAACATGGATATCGGACGACTTGCCATGTATGATCTTCCGAGGTCGACAAAGCGGTGTTGAAAGTACTAACATGTAGCACCATTCGTGATAATGAGATAGAGAAGCAAGACCAAAAAAGAAAGCAAAAAATAAAAGGGCAGACGCGGTGGATGCAGAAATGTTACATTCATGAGTCGTTCCTCCTGCCCCTTGTCCTGCGCCGCCTTCCTTACATCCCGACTGGTATACCATCGCTCCTTCCCTCTTGACGGTGGCGGAATTTAAGCTGGTTGGTACTTCCAGTACTTCCAATCTGAAGACAAAATTCTGTGACATTACTTTGCATTCCGCAACTATTTTCTGCAACATGCACGCTGTAGCTCATCTTGCTGCAGTCGGCGCCACTGGTAGTCATGTCCTTGACATGCCCATGTTGACGTGTCTAAGGCGCACTCGTGCTCTATTCATGCGGGGGTGTGTTTACCCAGGCCCACGACGAGGACTTACATGGACAGACCACGGAGGGCAGGGCAAGAAAAGAGTGGCACCGTCACTCTCACGACGGGGTAGAAATATCGACCCTCAATTTCCAAAGTTCTTCGTCGTTTCAGCAAGATTCGGAGCATGAAGGGGACCCGAGCCCAGATGCAGACCTCTTCGATGCCAGCCGCAGGCAAGCCAACAGAGAACCATGCCCGCCCTTCCCGATGAATGCCAACACATGGATCCATTTCGGTGGTGTCGTGGAGCTCATGACATTCGCCAGCTTATCTTTGGCCATGACGACGACATAAGCCAACGGTGATGTAGTTTGGAGCAATAACATTTGGCTAGTATCAACACATACATATGCTCATATGCGAAAGCTTGGGATCTTTCATCACAATAGTTGTCAGAGCTAGGCCCGTGGAGTCAACGGTGAGCTGCACTCATTGCTAACAGACCCATGGCTACCACATTGTCAAAGCTTGTTCTGTAAGGCAAGGGACCAGCACCATGATACCTTGTTGATTTGCCTGCTGACCAGAATAGGACAAGTGGTGAATGGTGTCTGCTCACGGAACCATCAAAACATCCCAAACAGTAGAGGGCTGGAGGAGTCATTCCCAAAGTTATTCGATGCACCTCTCAGCCATATGTGTTTCGCGAAGAAACTATCACCGGCGCCCACCATCTGGCTGGTTACCAATCTTACGGCTCCATGATTTGGAGGGGTGATCAGAAGCAACCCAGTTCCGATTCGGCACAGCCACGCCCTCGGCATGTGTCATGGTCTTTTGCTGGCGTTACGCCGTCATGAATTCGTGGTGGGCTTGTTGTGGTTGTAAGCGGGTCTTTTGAGCCATGCACTGGATCAGTGTGCAACAACGTACCTACAATGAAGCCTTGCATAGAGTAAGAACTGCAACGATTGTTCATTGATGATGGTCGTCTGATGCCTGCTGGAACCGTTTCCTCCACTACCGGAAATTAGATCCAGTTTACGCGCCTTTTTTTACTGGCCTTGAGCATTAAACGGACCAATTCGAGATGGCCACGGCCAGCAGCCCAATAACAACCGATTCCCGTTTTTGTCCATTGTCAATTGACGCGGGGGAACAGACAAAAATTGGCGAGTGTTGGAAGTTATGATACAGGATGCATATACACCGACGTACGGACTACACTGATCGACCAAGGGACGGAAACACCTCCCGTTAGACATACAGTTAGCTTGCCGGTTTGTTGATGCTGGCAACAACAAACAAAAAAAGTTGAACATTCCAACGCCGCCGACGTCCTTGTCGAGATACCCCGCGCGCAGTGAAGACGCGACTGCAGGGTTCGGGGCCAGAAAAGGCGGCCAGGTACGTGCTCGAAACCTTGCCTTTGGAGCATACACAGGATAGAGTGGACTGCCGTTTTTCGCCATTTACACCATCAATCCAGCGGCACTGCCAACTCATCATTGCATGATGGTTAAGGCCCTCTGGCCAGGCCATTTTCGCGCCTAGTAACATGGCGACCCCTCTTCGTTCTAGCCTCTATCCAATCAACCAGGGTTTATACACCGTCCATGGCGCGGAGAGCTCACAATGTTATCATCCTCAAGCCAGGAAGCCCCAAGTTTGGATCCCCCAGCTTCCGGTGGCCATTCAAACGTCAAAATCTGCTCGTTGGCGACTCACTTCCAGCCCCTCTGACAGGGATAAAGGACCATGAGCGACCGTGGGCGTGACGCCGGGCTCACCAGTGGTACTTCACTCAACCTTTTAGCCCACCACCCCAACCACTTGCTATCTTCTTGGAGTGTCCCGACAGGGCCAGTGTGGTTCATGCATGCTCGTTCGATGGTCCTGGTCAGTCTTCTATGGAGTAACTCCATACTCACCGACGGTTTTCTTCATCTCGTCGCTGGTTGGCACATCACTTGTTTTCAGCCTTCCTACTGGACAATGGCTCTTGGACGACGTCTCCCAACCACGATGGCCACCTAATGGGGCCTTCCACACTGGTTCCGTCTCCAGACGTGTGGATTTGGGTCAATTCGTTTACATGGGCGAATCGCCCATGTTACCGGCCATTTGGAAGGCCTCGGGATAGAGAGCGACAGGAGACATGATGTGCAAACCAGACAATCTCCATACGCGACCCGCATTATCCCTCGTTGTTACTTCGAACTGAGGCGGTTGCCGGACGAACCATCGCCGCTCCGAGCCGTGGTCAATACAGACGATACAACGGAGGCCATAATGTGCCCTAGTCATGAAACCCCGCGAAGCTTGGGGCCAGCCGTTCAATGATATGAAGCACTGCGACAATACAATGCAAACATCTCTGCTCGGCTTTGGCAGGTAATGGCAAACCACCTTGACTTGTGATGCATTAGTGGCCGCCAAAAGAGAGATCTCGGAGGCACATCTCGTGGTAGCCAACCAGAAATCATGATGCGCCATGAGCTAGACCCAAGACCCAAAGGGCCAAACACCAAGCCCTTCTGAACTTGAGCGACTGGTCACCCTAATACTGCCACGACACACATGGACTCTCGTCTGTCGTTCCTTTTTACGTTTCGCCACCCCACAACTCCATCCATACAGAGGATTGAGTTTTGCCCTATTGCGAGATATTGGTGGATTGGCCATCAAGGGCGTTGGGTACTCTGACCACCATTCATTCGATTTAAAAGCGGCCAGCTTCTTCTGAAGGCTAAGTCTCGAAAAGGTTGTAAGCTTTGGCATGCCAAGAACCTCTTGGTATACTGATACTATGATGCAGATCTGTCATATCTCCGAGGTGAAGCCCGCTTTCTACTAAGGGCCACAGGCACGTTCCTATAAAAAAACATGGGAAGATCAAGGACCTCACTGTGGGCAAAACTGATCAAGCATGTTGCCCCTGGTCGGAGACCCTTTTCTAGTGCACCCTGCAGCCCTTGCTGGAGCTGGTACTTTGACGATACTTTGCCGTCGACCTTGTTGTTGCCATGCAAAGAGATCGACCTGAGTACTGGACACAGAGTCGCCGCCCACCTCAAGCGCCGCCGCAGTGGAGCGGCCTAGTGCCAGCGGTTTTTCATCAACTGGCGACGAGGTCGCCAACACATCAATATGGGTCACACTCATTTCGAGAGCCGCATCGTTTGCTCGCATCTGCCTCCATTTGCGCGTTTCCGTGTCTTTCTGCACCCCTGGTTACGCGCTAACAAGCTCTGCTTGTAATAAAACACACATGTCTCGCTGTCGGTGGCTCGTTTCGCCTGTGCTGTGGCCCTGAAATGCATGGTGCAAACCCTCGAGCGCGGCCGACTCCCCTCTCCGCTACATTCTGCACACCCCCGGTCCGAACTGTGCACTCATCTCGGGGTGAGAAGAGCGTGGTGCCAAGACACAATCCAATCTGTAGCATCTCTCTGCACTTATACTTTTACTCGTCTCTTCCCACATCTCCTTTCATCTGGTCGAACTTCCTTACGCCTCAACCCTCGCTTTCATCTCTCCCATTGGGCGCCATTGCCTACTCACTGACCCTAATCTTGTATTTCATCACGTACTCTACGCCGTCGCAGATACCTACTCGCCACCTGAGCTGAGGGTCGTTTGAAAGAGGAAGAGAAAAAAAATTCAAAAACAAAACATTCGCACGGATTCCAAGGGTGATAATTTGCATCCTCCTACCAACTCTGCTTCCTTCTTTTTTACAAGCACTTCGGCATCTCTTCATTGGCTATAAAACAGCAAAAATGGGCGGCTTTTACATGCAATATTTGGAAAGTAAGTTGACAATCTTTCCTTTGTGATCATTATGTCTATCCCTGCGCCATCAATTCGGGTTCGAAAGCACATCCGCCCCAACAACAACAACCATCAATTGATCCACAACGGCCGTATATGGTGTAAACATGAATTGAATTTTGTAGCCCATTGGTGGCATTGGTTTGGCGCAGTAGTCATTACTCGACATCTATCTCTGAATGCAGCTAGACAAGGCACTGGGTTGCGTTCTGCCATTTTCTGCTGTACATATTTCACCCAAGCGCTGGAATTCCGAACCACAGGCTCACGACGTCACGTTCTGCGATGAATGTCGTGGCATCTTACCTAACCCCCATGCCAATTGGGCTCCAATACGCCGCCTTTCGCGGCATTAGCCTGATGTCATACCCCAATCTAGGAAAGGCAGCGCTTCGTGATATATTTCGTCGACGTCATGTTGGATTTGTAAGGGCAAAATGCTAATCTCGACGTTCGTTCATATTAGGCCTTTGCCGACGCCGAGGGTGGACGGACCCTGCGTACGAGTGCTATCGAGATAGCAGCGGTTATACATGCCTTGTCCTGGTTAACGGCCGTGAGTACCAGACGGACCTCGCCTACGAATCCGATGTTTTAGCACAGGAGAATGCCGCAATGCGAGCTTTTATGGTGTGCAGGAACTTTTCTGTGAATGGCGGCATGCTCGCTCGTAACGGTATTGTTCAAGGACTGCCAGCGACCTCCGACTCGGGTCGACGCCGAAAGAGCCGTCACACTTCCTCTAGGGACGGTAGCGAGCGCCATGGTCGTCGATCCGGGAACCATTCCAGCAGCTCATCGACGGCGTCCTTTGAGTAAGAGACTCCATGGAAAGCTCCCTGTTAACCTGTACGGATGAGAATAATCCTCGGGTGTTGACATGCTTGTTGCTTGCTTTCCGATTCATGCCAGCCGCGAGGAGCCTCGGAATGGCCACTCACTTTCTGATACACAACGGTTGAAAAGCTTCACGGCATTCCAGAGGTAGAAAAGGCAAATTCTTCCATGGCAACCGTCTACTTTACGACTTGAATGAGGTAAGAGAAGGATGAAAAGAGGTTCAGACGACACAATCTTGCAGACAAAAGCGATGGTCTGGAATTTTTGTTTGTTTTCTATTCTGCAACGACCTATGACGACACGTAACGACATCACTTTAGAAACGCGCATCATGTTAGTTATACAGCCTTTGGTTGTGTTTCCTGTTCGTTTTCGTCCTTTATTTGCTGCTTTTTTTGGGGGGAGAAGGGGGGGGGGACAGAGTCTCGACCTTTTGTCGTTGCTGCAACTGTCTCTTTCCCATCGTTTCATTCTCATGTTCAGGTGTGGCATTGTGGCGTATTTCTCTTCCAAGTTCAACAACCACTCACTTGCCTGGGCTATAAGCTGCCGAACATCTGACTCTGGATATTCTGTCATGGTTGGGATATAAACAGGACCAGCCTTTGACAAGGTATTACGACTTATGGAGACAACGTTGCCGCCAGGAGGGTGAAACAAAGAAAGACCGGAAGAGGCCCATGAACTAATCCCCCATTGCTTAAGACAGCACCGGTCGGTAGGGCATGGGCTTTTCTGCCGTCTTTGTCTTTGTTTCTGGCAAGCATTTGTTTACGGGAATATGGCGGCTCTTGTCTATTTTGCGTCAAATTCAATTTCTTTGCGTTGCATAGCCTGCGATTGGATCCAAAAACCAGCCTACAAGCATGACGACAAAACGATGGATGATGATTATGGTGGTACCGGCGGTCTCGGCAGAAGCAAGCAAGCATTTGGATCTAAAAGATTATTATGGTTCCGTTTATTTCTGGAGGCTGGGAGCGGCTGATAAGACTGCGCCCCTTTTCTTTATTTCTTTATGTTCTAAAAATGGCCTTGCCTTCTCTATCATGGGAGGAATGAATCGGCATGGCGGCCTGACGCAAGTTGGGTTCTTCAGATTGACTGGCGATTATGATGATGACGCGCAAGACACTCGAAGAGCTTTATGATAATGATTATGACCACGAGTTTCCTATTTTTGTCTATATCTTTATAAGTTCCTCTCCTGATGGTCTGATCTCGTGATTGCTCGATTGACCTGTAAACGAGCATAAAGAGGCATTTGACGTCAGTTCCATAGTGCCGAGATACGTGCTACATGTAGGTGGGCACGCTTTAATTTTGACTCAGTGCCCCCTGTACCGCATCATGGGACCTAGATTGATGATCGGGGATTTTTGGTCCATGTTGCAAGGGAGGTTGTAGATCGGAGATCGGATCTTCAGGTAAGACACACTTCAACACCATGTCAAGGGAGTACAAGGTTGGGGGCCAAAAGGTTTCCACAATTTTGGGTTTCACCCGCGAGAAAGTATTGTCTGTCATTTTAGAGTAGTTTGAACAGAGCCGCCCGTCATTCTCATCGGGTTTATTGTAATGTGTGGGCATGATGATCAATGGGAGGAGGACTTAGTCAGATGGATTGCTAGAGTTGGAATCAACGGCATATTTCTTAGGACGGTGGGCGATCAGTATGAGATGACCTTTCACTCGAGTTGCTAGGAAAGGATGGATCACTCGCCTTGTGTGGTCGGTTAATGGAGACATTGGTGTCAGTCAGTGCCTTTTGATACATGAACACAATGGCAGTAACAAATGAGGTGTTTGGTCATGGATTCTTTGCCTAGCTCCCTGCATGTAGACAAGAGGATTTGTGATGTCTAGACACGAGCAGCCGTAATTTAAATCGCTTTCCTTTCCGGGCATGTTCTTGCATCACCTTTGATAGGTGGTGTAAGGAAATCGGGGGGTTCTTCGTAACAAAACGAAATACATGTGTGGAATTTGGTGGATGCTACCGGAAAGCATATATAAGATGCTTGCTCAATCTTGGTTCACGACAATAAACTAGAGGCTCCGAATTGCAGAAGTACTGGTCGTTAGACAAATAATGCCACTTGAAGCACGACATAGTGACGAGGTGGCATCAACAACGAGCGAGATTTTGGCGCCTGCGGCCTGCTGCAATTCATGGCTCATAGTTGGCTCATTGATAATGCCGGTTCAAACGACATGTGCGTCTCGTTGTTGAGCTCCTAAGGTGATGGTGTCCTGTAAGGAGCCCATGCCAAATTGTCGTCCAGTTTCGAGATGGTCAACAAAAATTATGTTGGCGAGCTGCATGACACGGTCCCTCACCCACACGATGGTTAGCGTGTCCCAGGTGGTAGGCACATGGCGAGAAACAGATAAAGATTGGTTTTGAGTCCAAGCTAGACACGAGAAGGATAGTCTGTCTATCAAGATTTGAAAGGGTCTGCATACCTATGAGAGAAGCACAACCTCAGCGCCAGGCTGGATGAGTTCCTGCTGTATACAAGTGGCTCACAACTACCTTTACCTAAGATAATGGTGATTTCTCACGCATTACGTGAGAGACAGCTGGGGCAATCGATTTGGTGAGGAAAGATGATATGAGTCTGGTAAGTATAATGTGCCGGTCATTGTTATGTGAGTAGTCTTTGTAATCCCTGTCTTGGATGTGCTACGACCAGGCCACAAACGACATGTTGAGACTGGTGTGAAAATATCTGATTGCAAGCCGCTCGAAGATGCATCAAACACATTTTCGGAAATTCGAAATGTTTTCAGGTTGTCAATCTGCGACAGTCATCGACGAGACAACTGCCCTAATGGTTCCTTGTCTCATCGTGCAAGCACTCCAATATGCTACCACAAATATGTGACACGCACTTTGCCTAATCTGTGTGTTGGCGACCGAGACATTGATGAGACAACAGTGCTTCTCTTCGGTTGTCGCAAACGGAACGAGTTGCCACGAAGCCGTTAGGTGAGACACTTAGACATACGATGAGGAGTGTGGAACCCGCTCGCGGTGAGGATTCTAGGAGTCTGAGGCTGGGGTTCAAGAACCTGAGATACACTGAGTTCAGCTTGTTGAGGATGGCAGGCACTAGAGGGCTATGCAGAGATGAAGTGGCGAACATTTGGGCTCTGTATGCTGTGAGCCTCCTGTGAGGGAGTTTAATGTTGTCAAGTTTCAATGTCAATGTTCCCTCGCGTTCACTTTTGGCAAGTCGCAGCGTCGTCGGGGACCCGTGACATGCCATGCAGCAGGAAGGTGCAGAGAGCGGATTCAATATTGGCAAGTGCAACCGGAATTAAGCCCAACATGAACCTGACCGCACCAATTTGTGCTTGGCGACTCGATCACGTTTGAACGTTGATGAGTGTTGGCAAAGCTCCATATGTGAGGGAAGATGCAGCATTTTATGCGATCATACCTCGATGGCCAGGGGGTATTGTATGCAATGCGTTGTAGTAGACATGGTATTGAGTCTCGTGGGACCGTTTATATGGCAATACTTGCATACGGACACAGAGCAGCCATGACTCCATGAAGCATAAGTTTTGTTGGAGTAATCCAGATGCCATCTGGTAACGTATGAGTCTTGTCTGCATCAACAGTAGGGCTGGACCTGGCCGTCACATAATAAGGACTTTGGTTGGCTTTGGTTGGCTTTGCCATGAGATGAATACGAATTGTCCACTCAAGTCTTGATAGTGCGCCACCATCGAGCCACTGATGAATCCTCTACTTGGTGCAGCCCGGCATTTGCATTTGGCCTTTGAAGGTGCACAATGCACATGTGGCTTGGCGCTGATGCATGGGTTTGGTTTGTTTTGTTTTGGGTTGCGTCGATTGCCAGCTTTCATCTTGTCACCAGAATATCGGATGGCAACTTGTAAAGCCATCTAGGTTGGTAGACACGTACATGTAAGTAATTGACTGAACAGTGCTGTACCGCACTTGTGGCCATCAATGGTAGAATTGAAACGCTCGGCGTTCAGTACTTGGTGACGATAGTATTGACACCATTAGACAGAGATTGCTGAGTTTCAAGTTCAAGTGCAAGTGGCAAAGGTAGAATGGTACTGCGGGCAAAAGCTCAATTGGTGATCCAAGGGTCACGTCTCGTTCTCGTTCTCGTGTCCATCCCCTCGTTCATCTTGTCATATTGTCATGTTGTCGCGGCCTCTTTGACCAACTCGCCCCTTAGTATTTACCCTCAACACGTTGCGATTTGGATGCATACAGCACCTTGACGCATGGTGGTATTCGGGGGCTGTTGGCTTCACCGGCTGCAAGAAATAACAAGCACCAGACGCATTGCAGACAACATGAAGCGGGACGGACCATGTACGCCAAGTGCATGTGCGTAATACTGCGGTGCGCATCACGGCACCAGAGCTTGGCTGAGGTTCAATATTGGGGTCTGGACTATTGCTCAAGTGTGCAGCCAGCTTCAATGTTTGGAGCTTGAAGAAGAGAAGGACAGCTTGGGCCAGAGTCACATGTAGGTCCGGTGCTTGCTTTGTTACGGAGGAGTACGCACAGGTAGCAGGTACTGTATGTACTGTATTCTTGTTGACTTGTCTAAAACAGCTCATAGACAGCTCATAGACAGCTCATGGACAGCTCGCCGCCAGCTCGCGGTTGAACTTTAAACAGCTCTACAACTTTGCTTCATTACATACTAGGTGGTTGCTGGCTGGGTTCAGAGTTGAGTCTGGTGCCAATTGGTTTTCCACTTGCGTCAGACTTGCACCACCAGACGGACACCTTGCATTCTGTTCGACTTCGTTCATCACCAGTCCTTCTCCACACTCCACATTGGACTGATACTCCACACACTTTTGACACCAGACGAGACAAGACTAGACTCCACCACCCATCCATTCACCCATCCACCCATCCATAAAGAAATACGATCTCGTCTAGCTTGGTCCCTTGTCGACTGACCTTGACACTTTGTCACCCCATCGTGTGTGTCCTGCTCTCTCGCTCTCAACCATACGCTTTCGCTTTTTCAAGCCAAACGAGCTGTCGCCTCCATTCAAACCTCGTGGCGTACAACATTGCAATCTATTTAGTTTTTTTTCTTCTTGATTTTGATTTCATCTCGGCACACAGCTGTCACCACCGTCTTGCTCGAATCTGCTTCATTCAACTCCATCGGCTTTGACAAGCTCTCCCTACAAGCCTGTCCCCCACGTCAAGCTCCCAGACACATTTCGCACAACCACCGCAATCATGAAAGGTATGTTCTCTTACCACCAAGTCGTCGCTATTGCCTCAATAGCAATCTGATGGACCTGGCCTGACATTATACGATCCTCAGGACTTATTCTGGTCGGTGGCTTTGGCACCCGCCTTCGTCCTCTAGTAAGTACTAAGTACCCCTCACCAATCCGCCCCTGAACACAAGTCGTTCGTTCTACCATGGCTATTCCAATCGATATGCAAGCCCGGCCTGGGCGGATTTATTCTCACAGAAACCTGTTAGATTCATATGCTGTATACTTCCTTTTTACTGACTATAGTCTCTGCTCCGTCTAGACCCTGACGCTCCCTAAACCGCTCGTCGAATTTGGCAACAAGCCCATGATTGTCCATCAGATCGAAGCCCTCGTTGCTGCTGGCGTCAAAGACATTGTTCTCGCCGTGAACTACAGGCCCGAAATTATGGAGAAATTCCTTCAAGAGGTGCGTCACCACAAATTCCTACAAGATTGAAATTGGTTGTGGCTCTTGGATGCAAAGAATTGCCTTGCAAATCTAACAAATCATGTCTCCAGTACGAGGAGAAGTACAACATCAACATTGAGTTTTCCGTCGAGTCCGAACCCCTCGACACGGCCGGTCCTCTAAAATTAGCCGAAAAGATCCTACTCAAAGACGACTCTCCATTCTTCGTTCTCAACTCTGATGTCATTTGCGACTATCCCTTCGAGCAGCTGCTACAGTATCACAAGAACCACGGCGATGAAGGCACCATTGTCGTTACCAAGGTCGAGGAACCGTCAAAATACGGTGTCGTCGTCCACAAGCCTAATCACCCCTCTCGCATCGACCGATTTGTCGAGAAGCCGGTTCAATATGTCGGTAACCGCATTAATGCTGGCATGTACATCTTCAACACATCAGTCCTCAAGCGCATCGAACTCCGCCCCACTTCCATCGAGAAGGAGACCTTCCCCGCCATGGTCAAGGATAATCAGTTACACTCGTTCGATCTCGAGGGATTCTGGATGGACGTTGGTCAACCCAAGGACTTCCTCAGTGGAACCTGCTTGTACCTTTCGTCCTTGACCAAGCGAGGCTGCAAGACTCTCACCCCGCCTACTGAATCCTTTGTCCATGGCGGAAACGTTCTCATTGACCCTTCAGCCAAGATTGGCAAGAACTGCAGAATAGGGCCCAACGTCACTATTGGGCCCAACGTCATTGTTGGAGACGGTGTCCGCTTGCAACGCTGCGTGCTTTTGCGTGGCTCCAAGGTCAAAGACCACGCTTGGGTCAAGTCCACCATTGTCGGTTGGAACAGCACTGTCGGCCGTTGGGCTCGCCTGGAGAACGTGACTGTTCTCGGTGACGATGTCACTATTGGCGATGAAATCTATGTCAATGGCGGAAGCGTTCTACCTCACAAGTCTATCAAGGCCAACGTCGATGTTCCCGCAATCATCATGTAAGCCGCGCAATCTACCGCTCCGACGGGCGTAGCACAATGTCACACATCGCGTCTCGAAACGCCGCTATCCGCTGTGCTGACGACATTCTACCACACTCACCACTCTGCATGTTCGTCCTATCTATTTATTAATGTTGCCAAGCGCCATTGCCTACGTGGAATACCAGCCGGCCAAAATTTTCTCTCTTTCAGCCCTGCGCGTTTGATTCACTATACCTTTATTGTTTGTTCGCTTCGTTGTTTCATCTCCCTCTCTCTCCCTCCCCTTCCCCCTTGGTCTTATTTTTTCTTCTCTTTTCCATTTTTTCCCTTCTTTGTGGCTTAATGATCCTTAACACCATCTCTGTTTTTTATATCTGCGGATAATGGGCGTCATGGAATGGCAATTTGGGAAGCTGGGCAGACAGGCGGACAATTGCATCTGGGGAGGCGGAAGGAGTCTGGTTGTGAGGCTGTGCACCATGGTAGAGTACTTGGGCACCTTTGTAGTCAGAAATACACACATGGGCAGGGTAGACGATGGTAAAAAATCGACTAATATAACGAAAGGCACCGAGACCCCGTAGTGCTCTTTTGCAAACACACTTGGCGCCGGCGCATTTATATTTAAAGTTACATTATTTGCAGGTGGATTCCGCGTGAAATGCCTTGCTTGCCTAGAGAATAAACATGCCATTGCTTAACTTTTCTAATCTATGTCCAAGTAAATGCTGTATCATGCGCCGTCATTCAAACATCTCATCAAGTCACAAAACTTGTTCTAGTCATCCCGTATCCAACCGCGGCACATTTCCACCGCCCTTTCCCACATTTTTCTGGACTGCGCTCTCTCCTCCTTCCCTGCCTTGGGCTCGAAGATGGTGCGGTTCGTCGAATTGATGCTCTTCAGGTCGTCGATGCTGGACCAGACTCCAGTCGCTAACCCAGCAGCGATGGCTGCGCCCAAAGAAGTCGTTTCTCTCATGGCCGGGCGATCGACCCGGATGCCTGTTAGGTCGGCCTGTGTCTGCATACAGAGGTCCGAATTGGAGAGACCGCCATCGACGGCGAGCGAGGAGAGTTCGCGGCCAGAGTCTTTGGCCATGGCGTCGAGGATGGCGGCTGTCTGGTGGCATGCTGCTTCCAAGGTGGCTCGGGCAATGTGACCTTTTTGGGAGTGTGCTGTGAGACCGACTTATCATTCCGTTAGAAGGGGTATGAAACGACGAAGGGGGAGAAGAGTAACTCACAGACAGTGCCTTTGGCGTCGTCGATCCAGTATGGCGCAAATAGGCCGCTAAATGCCGTGACAAAGTATACGCCGCCGTTGTCGGGGACAGACAGGGCCACTTCGTCTATAGCTTTGGAGGTTTCGATAAGACCAAGATTGTTTAGCAGGAATGTGACGCCGGATCCTGCCACCGCGACGCTTCCTTCAAGCGCGTAAATGGGATTGCCATCGCCAAAGTCGTATGCTACCGTGGCTAGTAGACCGCTTTTTGAAATGACAGGCTTGTTGCCTACGTTGTACAGAAGGAAGCAACCTGTGCCATATGTGTTCTTTGCTTGGCCAGGTTTGAAGCCCAATTGGCCGACCAATGCGGATGACTGATCGCCTAGACATCCAGCAATAGGAACGCCCTTGAGAGGACCGCGTGACAAGGCACCGAAGGCTGTGGGGTGAGACGACGGCACAATTTCTGGCAGGGACATCTTTTGGCGATCAATGCCGAAGAATGAGAGGAGCTCGTCGTCGTATTTCAGGGTTCTGAGGTTCATGAACATGGTGCGACTGGCATTTGTTGGGTCGGTGACGTAGACCGGGTCCCCTCGTCTTTCAACGCCTCCATTAAGTTTGTATATTAACCACGTGTCAATTGTTCCGAAAGCTAAGCGGCCATCGTCGTAGGCTGCCTTGACAGTCTCGTTGTTTTGCAGAAGCCACAACAGCTTGACACTAGATGGGTATGTTGAGAGAGGGAGGCCGCAAAGTTCGAGGAGCTTATCGGACCCTTGCTTTGCTTTCAATTCCCTGACCAGGGACTTGGTTCGAGTGTCCGGCCAGACAATGGCGTTGTACAGTGGCTCTCCGGTGTTCTTGTCCCAAAGGACAGTAGTTTCGCGCTGGTTCGTCACTCCAATGGCGTGGATCTTGGCTGTGTCGAGACCCTTTTCGGTCAATTTCTTCGTGGCGTTCTCTATACAGGTTTCTACTGTCTGGAGCAGTTCGTAAGGGTCATGTTCGTGCCATCTGAGAATGCTGTTAGTTGCGAGAGGAGGGTATGAGCGCTTAGAATGGGAATCTGTACCCTGACTCCGGGTGGATATTCTCGAAGCCCATCTGATGAGAGGCGACAGGCTCGCCATTTGAATTGAAAATCACAAATCGTGTTGACGTCGTGCCTTGGTCAATGCTGCCGACAAAGGTCTCTTCTGCGACCTCCGTCTGGGGTCTCTTAGGCTCAGGAGCGTCGCCCATGGTAGCAATTTGCTAGGAATATTCTAGACAGCGTATTGGAAAGAAGAAAGAAATGACTCTCAAAGAGAGACCTCGGAAGAAAAGCAGTTCTCGGCTCGTGCGGTTTCGCAAAATGGATTTCTTGTGGAGCGATTCGCAACAACCGGGTGGGCAAGGAACATGCCCTAGGTGTGGGATGAGAGTACCGAATACTGCGAGCAATGCGGAGGCCAGAAGACGCGGGGATACGAATCTGGGGATGAAGTCGCACAAGTAAATGGGGAGAGAAATTTGACAATGCCTGGTGTCCCAAACAGCCAGGGCACGGTGGTATTTTCGCGACGCTGGCCGCCAGCATCTGCATGTTGATGAGCATCGCGGGACCCGCCATGAGGCCGGTGACGTGGGAGGGACGGAGCATCGGGACTGGGATTCACATGCGCCTGCGGCAGACGCCATGACTGCTCATTGGTGGAGGATATGATGAGAGTCCTCTTGTGGAAGTTGTGGCAACTTCTACTGTTAGCTCAGTCCAACTCAGTCCCTGGCTAGTCATGCGCTTCTTTCTGCCCTGAGCCCCGCTGTTGAAGGAATTTCGGGGTCGGCTCGGGGTTTGTCCACCGATGACCGCATGGTTGCCATTCGCAGTTGGCACAATCTCGTTGCAACTCGAGAAGCGAAGTCGGATACAATTATTGGTGAGCTGCATGAGACTCTAAAGTGATGTTCCGTTGGAGGAAAGTCTTTGCTTTATATCGCGCACTTGCAATTTTGCCTCCTATCAGGTCGTAGCTTCCCAACTTTGAACTGCAGTGGCGTGATTGCTGCCGCTTTCAACGAATGTGGAAAGAGCAATCAGACCATCAAACGAAATGTGGATGGTGCCCTTCTGGACAGCGCAGTCTCTCCCTTCTCTCCGCACTTCACTCAACTCAGCAGTTCGAGCAGCTTGAGCATTTGGCTACTTGACAGAAATTCACACAAACGTCTTCACTCCTCTTCTTGCGCAAATCGATTTTGCAGAGATTTCTCGCACAACTTAGACGTAGTGTCGGCATGCTTTCAGAAACAACTAACAACAGCCACAAGCGGAGAAGTAGCTCGCCTTCGAGACAGATTCACCCGAACAAAAGGAAACTGAAACGAACGAATAACACGGAAGGTAACCAGCAAAGTCCGGCAACTATGAAGATGTCAACAGAAAACGGCGCTTGTTGCAACTCATCTGCAGACTCGTTTGACGCACTAGGACAGATAGAACTGTTCTCGTCAGGTTAGTTCGAAGCTCAAGTGTTCCCACAGTTTTTAACCAAGGAGAAGATGAGTACAACGATGCGAGCTTTGATCTTGAGTTGGCTATGATAAGTGAGATGCACACCCTGAACAACGTTGAGAAAGATGGCAGAGACCCGTCGCCAAATTCGTATCCCGACGCTAGAGTTTTTTTTGATGGGTTGGAAGATGAGGATCTCCAATCCCTCTTGGAAGTCCAAGAAGAGCAGTGTACACAATCAAAAAACCCCCCTTCAAGTGTGGTTCGGGCATTTGATATCGAATCAAGGCTTGCTGAAGATTTTGACCCTAGCCTTCAATTCTCATCTCCCCAGACGTTTACCAGCAGTACAACTGTTGACAGCTCTGTGTCCGTCCCATCCACCAAAACGGTTGATTGGGACTGCATTCGTCCACAGATTCCGACCCCGAAGAAAGGAAGCAGCGGTGGTTTGCACGACAAATCAACCGAAAGGCTCAATGCTCCGCTACATTCTCATGGGGATCAGTCTTCTCCAACTCCATTACGGCCCGCACCCACACAAAAGTCTTCATGGACACCGACTCCAACTAATACAAGTATATTCAATCCATCTCGCACTTGCTTCCGACTGAGTGAAATCATGGAAGTCAATGCAGCCACGATACAGCGCCAACCTCTCGCTGTGTATAATGTGTTTGCCCGTGTTATATACTCGAGTCGTGAGAACTTTTTTCGAAAGCAGCACTTTCAGCTGCAGGATCTATTCACAGAAGCGCCGCCTTATCTCACAGGAGCCCTTTTAGGTTAGGAACTGGGAGGTTCTATTGATAACGCAGCCAGGGAATTTCTCGAGTACAACCGAGCTGGGCACAAGTGTTTCTGCCGTTGTAAGTTGGAACGGTCCCCGAAATCGGAATCTGGGATAGTTCTTCGAATACTGGAAATTCGACCCACCACTTGGAAAGAAATAAGCAGCATACAAAATCATCTCGGGCGGAATGATCTTGACTGTATTGTATAATGAGGGTACGATGGTAGTTTTTAAGATCGCATCAGCCGGGCGAATCAGGCGATGATCAAACTGTAGGTGCAGCACTATGTTCAAAGTTTTCTTGTAATGGTAACTATATATCGAACTGTTCTATGCGGTCGTAGCAACCTTCTACTATACCTCTTGCTTCTAATCTATTTAATTTTGAAACCAAACGCACGTTATTATTCCTTGTAGCCGTGAAAACTCGTGTAAAAACTTAGACCCATGGCTAAATGTTCAATATCCAAGCCCTTCTATCGCTTCGAACCAAAAACCCTCACGCCTTAATCTTCAAAAGCGGCACCATTTGCTTCTGTACGACTGACCGAATCTCTCTCTGCTCAGTAGCAGTAAGCGGCTGTCTCTCGGCGGGAAATCTCCGTCCCCAACTCTCCTTTGTCTCAACAAGCCTCACATCGTCCTTGTCATCCGGCGATTCGGCAAACTGGTACGACCGACACATGCAGTTCGACCACCCAGTAGCTAGGGTACCTTGATCAGTATCAATGTTCAGCAATGCACCAAGTAGAACTCAACCCGGTCCCATCACACCGTGAACCACGACCAGAGAGAAACTCACCTCTATCAATCGGCACACCATCCCAATCATCCGTCAAAAAGTGCAAGAAACCACCATGGCTCACCACGGCAATCTCATCATCCCCATTTCCCGCAATCTCCTTCAACGCTCTCCTCGCGCTCTTCGCCCTCGCCATCAACGCCTCCATCGTGGGCTCAAACTCGCTCCCCTCACCCTTCTCGAACCACCCGCCCCTCACGCGCTCCAGGTCAACTTTGCTGCCGAACTCTGCGCCCAGCGCGTCCTTGGAGGAACCAGTGTCGCAGGGCGCATCGGACACTTCTTGCAGTGTGTCGAGCAGGATGATGGGGTAGAGAGTCTGGGAGCCGCCGAACGCGAGGTCGCACGTTTTGATGGTCCGGCGGAGCGGCGAGGCGACCAGCTTGGTGATTTTGTGGTGGGCTGTGAATGAGGAGCGGAGGTCGGCGCATTGTTGTTCGCCTAGGGGCGTGAGGTCTGGGTCGCGGATGGATTCGTTTTCGATGGAGAGGTTGTGGAAGCCTTGGGCGTGGCGGACGAGATGGATCGTTGGTGCCATTTTGGAGGTTGATGGTAGTTGTGAGTGGTGTAAGTGGTGTGCGGAAAAGGGCTCAAGTGGGAGGTTTACGAGTTAAGTATCGTAAAGAACAAAGGAAAAACGAATCCTTGCTCATGACCACCACCAACATCGTGAGACTGGGGAATAAAAAAGTCTCCAGTGTATTTCAGCTCCGGCAACAATGGCAAACTGCATCGAATTTGGTTGCGGACACGGCGAATTTGGTGACTCAAGTGGGGGTCGGGCCCGGAGTCCTGTCACCCGCCAGGCAACACAGACGGCCGGAATACTCAAGAATGGGGCGCCGCGGGTCGTTTAAGGCGGAGCTTCTTCTCTGGGCATCTCATCGTGGCGATGTGTATCCGTCCCATTGGTTCTGTGTCCGATGCTGGTACTTTTATTTGTGCGAATGGGATATGCAGGTGGACGCCCACGCCCTTGGGTTGAGCTTTCGCCCCGATTGCCGGAGGGGACGTTACGATTCGAATGTTTGAGCTGCTTTTGATGGTCATGGGACTGTTGGTGCTGACGAATTGAGATATTTTATAGTTTGGTTCCTGTGCATACTGTGTTGCTCTTTGGCTGTGCAGTTCGGTATTGTGGAAATCAATGGCAGTGGCGTTTCTGACTAAAACGTATATTTGGTGGTGATAATCCCAACAACAGGAACCTCGTATTAGAATATTGGCACGGGGCTGTTGACCAGCCACCTTTTACGGCATAACCAACATATGGCTCACAAATACTCCAAATATTGCACCCAGGCGTTAACTGATTTATTACTCCGTAATGGTGAATAGTTTCCCTTATAGAACTATACGCCACACCTTCATCCTTGGTCGCCTTTTACGGCGGTACTAATCTTCCTTTTTCACAGCACCAGAATCCAGATTTGGTATCATCAAAAATTACACCACTCACCAACAAGCCTTGAAAATGTCTGCCCGCCATAGTGAAATGTCTTTCTCTTAATGCCATGTACTCATTCTCAACAACCTAATGGGTAACAATGGTGGAAGAAAACACAACGCCGTGCCTTTGCCTTGCTTCCTGGCACCATGACTGAAATCCCGCCACCGATTCCCCTTACTGTCGTAAACAGCCAGGCAGGTACATCACCTGTTTGGTTCAATTAAAATTCGATGAGAGCTTCCTCTTGTACAGGTTTCTTAACAGGCTCATGCTGTGGCACCGACGGGAACGTAGGCTGTTGGTATCCGCTATATGCCCAAGACTGAGGTGCCGCTGGTGGCTGCTGGGGAGTTTGCTGGGGAGTTTGGGCAGTGGAAGGTTGCCAATACTGCTGCTGGGCTGGTTGTTGTGGCTGTACCGGTTGCTGTTGTCGAGCTATCGGAGTTTGCTGTGATTGCAGCTGTGCCTGTGGTTGTGAAGGTCGACGAGCAGGCTGAGCTGGTTGAGCATGAGGCTGTATTGGGGTCGACTGGGCAGGAACAGCGCCAACAGAGGCTGGCTGCTGATACTGTAGCGACTGCTGGAGATTAGGATACGGGGACTGTGTTGCATCCGGAACCGGCCCAGGAGCAGACGGACCAGACGGCGTCGTTACTGGCTGCTGCTGCTGCTGCTGCTGCTGCTGTGGTTGTGGTTGCTGCTGCTGCTGGGAGCTGAAATAGTACGAAGCCCGGCGCTCCGTCGACGGCGAAACAGGAGCTTGCTGCGGCGTTCCTATTCTTTGTGCTGGTTCCGAAGGCGCTTGTTGTGGTTGATAAGGATCTTGAGGTGCAGATGGAACCCGTCCTTGCCAGCTATCTGTCCTCTGCGGTGGTGCATACTGGCCCTGATGTGGTTCTGGAGGTTGGCTGTAACCAGAAAACTGAGGTTGAGGGGTTGCTTGTGGAGGTTGCTGCTGCTGCTGGTATGATTGAGCAGGGGGTGCTTGAAAATTGGGAGGCACTTGTCCAGTGTAGAAACTTTCTGTGACACCTGGATTGCTATGAGGTTGTGGTGGCATGGACGGATATGGACCTGCAGGTTGACGAGGCGGGGGCAGGTTGTAGCCGCCGAGGCTTTGCTGGCTGTAAGCTTTCGAAAGGCGCTCTTCGAGCATTCTATCGTAGTAGCGAACCACGGTGGAAAGTTTGGCATGGAGATCAAGTAAAGTGTCTATTCGGCAGCGTGTTTGTCAGTCATCTGCTCATCTCGCACACCTGGATCGTAGACAGACTTACCGTGCTTGCTCATGGTCTCACCATACGTCCTCGCTAGCTTTGGCCGCAAGGTGCCAATACTGTCGTAAAGCTCCTGGATCTGTGGCTCCCGCAAGATCGTTCCTGGTGGTTGAGTTTGGAGACGGTCAACCAAGGTGGCGAAGAGATTGATATTCTCAGCTTCGACAGGAGTCAACTCGTAGTCGTTCTTCGGTAAGACGAATGGCCCCGACGACAAACCAGCCGAGGGGCTCGAAGTTTGTTCCTTCAACGCGGCCGCATGCTTCTTCTTCTGCTCCTCCATGTCAGCCAATGACGCTGCAATGGCGGCCTTCAAATCTGCGTCCTCCTCTTCCTCCTGCTTTGATGAGCTCTTGGTGGGCTTGGTCCCGTTTGTCGTTGGTTCCGCATAGCCTCTTGAACTGTTTTTCACTTCTTCCAAACTCATCGCGAGAGCCTTCTTCAAGTCTTCATCGAACCCGTCGTCCACTCGTGCATTCCGAGGCTGCATTGCCGACGTGCTTCGGGTTTTATGTGGATACGTCGGTGATCGGTCGGGAGGGCCAAGTTCTTTGTATCCCTTCCCCGTCAGCTTGGCATAACAGCCGTCGTCAACTCGAACTGGTGCATGGATGCCCAGGTGTGGTAACGGGATCGTCTTGCTGGAGCATTGTTGGTCGAAGCAGTTGCCGCAATTTCTACAGTGATGTTTTCGATTTGTAAACGTAAACGCCGTTCGACAGCGCATACAAACGTCGGAATCCGCCCATTCGGGAGGCTGCAAAGGAAGATACAGATTAGCACGGCTTGGGGTCATTGCGCGGGGGCTGGGTCACGAAGGCATACCGCACTGCTGTCAATCATGCTGCTCGCCACAGTCACCCGAGGAGGAAACTGGTATCCTTCACGTTGTAACGTCTTGTAAACCTCGTTAATATAGGATAAGTCGTATCTGCCCTCAGTCGCGGCAGCCCATTGCTGTACAAGCTCAAGTATCTTGGCCTTGACATCCGCATTCACGGCGACAACCCCGACGGCTTGCAAAAGCGATACCAAGTTGTCCATGAACTCGCGTGAAGCAATTTCGGCAAGGAAATGCGATCCGCCATTCTTAACACATGTATCTGTGAGCTGACGGGAGGTTAATGTCAGCAAATGTGTAACATAGGGCGATATGACGTATGGTGCACATTACATTCAAGGCACTTAGTTGAGTATTTGGGTTCTTGTTTCCGATGCGCTTCTTGAGGGACCGCATCGCCTCCTTTGGGGCCACAGTCTTGGATCTGATGATGTCGGAGATTTCAAGGTTCAAAGCAATGTCCTCTCTATGAATTGCGATTAGCAAGTGGCAAGGGCGTTATGGGGACAGACAAAGTGGTAAAAGCGCGTATGCTCACAGGCTGCTACTCGTTGCCCTTTCAATCTGCTCATCCAGTGCCGTGTTGGCCGAAGATGACCACCAGCTCATCATGGCGATGGCGAGTTGCTCGAGAGCTCAGTTTGGACGAGGAACAGACGAAGTCGATGTGGTTTGGAAGAGTCGGAGGTCGGTCGTGACGCAAATGGAGAGGTCAGGTGGGGAAGGGAGGCAAGCAATAGACGACTCCCGCAGCTGCAGATATGGAAGAGAAATGCAAAAGAAGATGGTTGGCCGTCTTGCGGGCTATGAGGGTTGATTGACGACGGTTGGTAGATGGCAGCCTTGTCGAGAAAGTGATGACGAGAAGGGTGATTTGCGATGAGGCGAGGTCAGTAAGCTGCCCAGAGCAGGTCAACTGGTGGTTACGTTGGCAGCTCGGTGTTGCGTCAGTGAAGTGGAGCACGAGGCGACGCTGTTGACGTCTGGACCTCAAGGCTCGACACCAAGCGGCCTAGTGCTGGCTGGTGCTTGCCTGTTCAAGTCAACTGGTGGTGCTCACTGGCACTGGGGTCTGGTGTTTTGGTGGGTGGCCAGCTGAGACCGATTGACCAGACCAACCAGACCAGACCAGGGTCACTCAGCTGGTGAGGCCGGTCAGGCCATCAACAGGCAGGCAGAGTCATGAAAAGTGGAAGAGCCGACGACTACAATGATGGAAGCATGGACTGTTGACTGACGAGTTGAATATTTTGTATCCCATATGTCCATCTCGTCTGCTGGGCTGAAGAGAGATATTTATGTGGAGTGAGTTCCCTGCGCTCCAGAGCCACGACAAATCAATACTACGGTAAGCGACAATGTGGAATGTCTCATTGTAGGGTGATGTACCCTGGTATTACAGTCTGGTAAAAAGAATTACACACATCCCAGTATACACTAACATATCTTGACATGTCGTAGCACACACTGCGATATGCAATACCTCCTGAGGGTTTGATTCTAGACAAGGCCTCATGAATTCACCAGTTCGCGTGTCAACTTCCAGGTGCGACAGATTAGCATCAATGTCAGAGCGCGTTGACTTGTAGTATGTGGTTGAGCTGCACATCATACCAAGCTCCGGCTGCAAGTACATCCAAGTGTTGGATGTCTCCAAGAACATTAGGACGAACGTCACCTGTGTGGCTCAGGCGAATGGTGCTCAAGTGAGCCGCAAACCATGGAACTTAGAACAACTGGGAAGGTACCTAGGTACTTAAGTATATGTACCAGATCAGATTGCATTTGGAATCAGCTGCCGTCCCAGAAGCCAGGCCACTGTTTCGATGTCGAACCCGCCGAACTTCGAAGCTGCACCAATTTTAAATTTAATTTTTAAGAGGAAATTCAAGTCAGGTATTAATACCTGAAGTACTTCCGGTAGGCTCTGGAGTTTTCATGTCTCCTCAACTATACTTTGTTCTCCGGTCTGCCTTGACTCTGCTGGCTCCCCAGTCACCATGATACAAGCCAACTAGCAGCGGGTACCTTGATTTCCCCAGCTGTGGGGCCGCGCAACCAGGTACCCCTCCATCCGCCTAATGTAACTTTACTTGCTCAGAGCACTTCAGCACTCGGGAGATGCACATCCGCCACGCAGGTCATAACCACAACAAAACTCCATCCTCCATCCTGTCCCAATCAATCCACCAGACTGCACTCATCCCCGGTCGCCTACTGTTCTCCCGCCCTGCATCGTTTCGTCCAGTTGAACGTCTCCCAACGCCCGCGTCTTTGTCTACAGGCCGAGAACCTTGCCAGCGATTCAACAAAGAGGAAGTGCCTTTGACCAGCTGCGAGACATTGGCACCGCATCAACCACATCGCTGGAATCTATAGAGGGTCAGCAATAACGTCACACCTCCTCGTCCGTCTGCCACGCCAGATTTGCTTGTTTCCCGTGCACCCTCAACATAGGCTAACACGTACTAGGAATAACTTCTTCTCGCTAAATGGCGGCCAGGGACTTCCGAGCGGGTTGAACAGATATTCTAACAGACAGCCCAACCCACCGAGCCGAGAAATGAAAGGACTCCCCGATTCCGATTGCGACAACGCTTCATGCTGATGAGGTTTGAGCCGCCTTTGGCCTGTGCTTGCTGAGCCTCCATCACTTGTTGCAAGCAGCGCACCCATGGCTGCCGACACAAATCCCCGGCATAGTATGCCTCCGGGTGGCTACCATGGCAGAAATGGTAGCTCTCCTGGCCTGCCTCGGTCGCCGGCGCCGCCCCTTCCACATATACAAGATCTCGTGGCCATTCCGAAGGATATCAACCCAAATCAGTCCATCAGAAAGCTTCTTGAGCAGGCAGAAAGTTCTTTTAAGCAATCAGAAATGCACCGCGACTTCAATAAGCCCGCCATTGCATTGAAAGACTACATCAGAGCATTCGTCATTGCGGTAGAGATCATTCACAAGCATCAGGAATATCCCGCTATGAAGTCTAAACAAGGAGACGCCTTTCTATTACACAAAGCACTCTTGTCCAAAATAGATCGTCAAAGCGAGGTATATGATCAGATCAAGAAAGATATCATAGCTGATAATCAAAGAACTGGTGTTCAGCCCACAGTCAAGAACCCAGCCGCTTTTACAACCCCAACCAGCTTGTCTACTCTTTCTCTACCAGCAACAAACAATGTTGGAGCTCGGTCATTACAACACCAAGCAAAGCAACCGCAACAACTGCCAAACGGTCATGTATCGCAATTACCGAACGGTGGCCCTCCAGCGAAATCAAGGCCAGTCGTGCACCCAAAGCCTCCATCTCTTCATGGAAACGCTATCCCCTCTCGACATAATCGTACAAACTCTGGAAATAACGTCACGCTAGATTTGGCTGCTCGGTTTGCCAACCTGAGAGGACCACAACCATCACCCGGACAAGATCCCCGAATCAAGACATATCCGATTATTCCTCAGAAGCCAGCCGGGCCAAGACAAATGCCGCCGTCTCCCTCCAGAATGAACACCAATACAGACAATGAGGCTCCTCTACCCAAGCTTCCCGATGCTATCTATAGCCCGGTTCGTGGTAGTGTTTCTGGTGAGGCTGCGCGATTGCCTACTAGCACGCCCAGAGGACTCTTCAGTCGGACTGGTTCATCCACATCAGTACCTGGAACTCCCAGCGCAAACCAGTCGCGACAGAATGATGAATACTTCCCTCCTGTTGCGCCCAGTGCCCCAAAAGTACCCGAGAGCGCGGACAAAGTTATCAAAATCCCGGAAGGCAATGCCATCACTCCAGAAGGGATTCTCGAAATACAGGCGTCCATTTTGTACATTGATGTCCGTCCTCGCAAGAAATTTAACGAAGGACACATTATGGCTGCTTCTATTATTTGTATCGAACCCAACATTCTGCACCGGGAGGACATGACGTGCAGTGACATCTCGGAAAGTCTCATATTGTCCCCACAAGGAGAGAAAACGCTGTTTGACAAACGAGAAGAGTATGACTTGATAGTCTTTTACGACGAAGACTCCAAATGCCTTCCTATCAATAACAGGGACCCTCATGGTGCTTCTGCTCTGTGGTCATTAAACCGCGCCTTGGTTGAGCTCAGTTATGGGAAGGAGCTGAAGCATGCGCCAAAGATTCTGAAGGGCGGCTTAAATGCATGGAAAGATGTGTATGGTGCGGCATCCCTACGATCGACTACAAAGGCGGAGACGCAACCTGAAACCAGCAAAACTAGAGGCTTTATTAAGCGGCAAGGATCCAAATATGTCTTCAACCCTTTGACCAAGAATGAGGTAGAGGTATTCGAAAATGTTCTCAAAAAGGATGAGGCGCCGTCATCCTTCCCCCGTACCCGAGATGAATTTCTAAGATTTCCCCCGGTGTCAACAGACAAACAGTCAATGACTTCGGTCGTTTCCGCGGGACAAAGATACAAGCAAGATTTTGCGACCAAGTTTAGCTCACCAGCACAGATGCTTACCCCTCCAACCCGACCCCAAGCCGCAGTACAACGCCCCAGCCATATCAGCCTATCTCAGGACGGTCATGATGATCATGGGCCTGCAGAGCAAATATCTGCAGTGCCTGCGAAAGCACATACTGGTCTCCATAATCCAAGCAACTGGTGCTATGCAAACAGTACCTTGCAGTCACTTCTTGCATCTCCCAACTTTGGGAGAGAGCTTGCCGACTCTGCATGGGCAGCAAGATATAAGAATCGAGTGCCTAGGAAAGCTGGTGAAAAGATGGATCAGCCTCAACTCATGATTCAGATGCTGTCAAACATCTTTTGCTGGATGAGTTCCGGCAAATTCCAAACCATGAAGGCCCAAATGCTGATGGTAAGTACCTGCTATACCTCCTCAAATGCCATTTTGTGTAACAGAGAGGCATGTTAACACGACGTGAAACCAGGACTATTCCAAACACCTATGCGCAACCGGTGATCCAAGAACAAAATTTGGTGGACCGGACCAACAAGATGCTCAAGAGTTCATGTCCTTTTTGATGGACCAGATTCACGATGAGACAAATCTTAAACGGAATGTTCTACCCGATGCCAAGAAACCTGACACCCAGGGCAAACAGCTGGTCCAAGCGGCAGCGGACTACTGGGACTACCACAAGAAGTCGAGTGACTCGATTGTGGATGAGTATTGGCGCGGGCTTCAGCTGTCCACTGTTCAATGCGGGAAGTGTGAGACGCAAACTTATACATTCTCCCAATTTGAATGCCTTGGCGTCAATGTGTCAGATGACCGGGACTTGAGCCTCGCAGAAGCTCTGAAGCAGGACCACAAGGGCAGCACTATTAATGACTTTTACTGCAATCATTGCAAAAAAGCCCGGGAAGCCTTGATTTCGGAATCCTTGGCGCGAATGCCACCACTTCTTTGCGTCAGTTTCCGCCGATTTAATATGAGGGACAGGGGTGGTATTGAGAAGTCAACAAGACCTGTCACATGGGACTTCAACGATGTTGACTTTACACCATACTTTCTCAACTCAGACGAAGATCGGAAGGTCGCCATCCTAAATGATAGAGCTTTCTCCGGGCCCTTCCGCTACGAATGCTACGCCGTCATTGTCCATAAGGGCCAAACCACCAATAGCGGACACTATTACGCCTACGTACGAGATTCGAGCACACATGACCCGTATGCCTGGTACTTGTGCAACGACAGCAATGTGACGAAAGTTCGTATCGGTAGCAACGACCAAGCCGACATTCAGAACAAAGTATTCAAAAGTGGCACGGATGCCGTTCCATACCTTGCCTTCTTCAGAAGGAAGAATACGTGAGGAGTGGTTGCCAGGATACCAGGCTGTTTTTCCTACTAGATGCGGCATAATACCCAAATAAGTACACCAAGTTCTTCGTTGTTCTCACCTTCATCCGCCCTATGGCCAAATAGCAGGGCGATTGCATGGGCTAGGTTAAGCGGTGCAGTTGACTCATTTTGTCTGTTTAGCGACGTTGACTTGACATGTGTGTATATTTCTTTCATCAGCGATGATGTGTTACGATCACGACTATTTCGATTTTGCTTGTGCAGGGATGCTAGGGAGCGTCGAGCATTTGTGTGACGAGCACGTCTTTATTTGTTGGGCGATGTACTCTGGGCATTTCATGCGGGAAATCATTCAAGCATATAGCAAGAGGGCGTTTTTAATTCAACTTGTATCCATGATGTGGCAATTGATTCTGAATTACATTGTATCCAGTGATGGATGTGAGTAATCTCCGGCGGATATCAGCTACAAGAACCACCTACATTTACAATCTTCAGCAACACATCCTATCACCAATTCGGACGGAAGAAAAAATGCAACAAATAGCCAGCTTCACTTAATTACCTAGGTATGCTAGCTGATATATGTAGCATGTACCACGACCTTGGCAGTAATTTGCAGCCTTGCTTGTGCTGGCCAAAGTGTGTGATGTAAAGCACACGAGATATTGTTTCCAAGACACTCGTTTCATTACTCTTGCATGGAGTTTAGAAAACAGTTCAATGATGTCCCTCCAAATTACATGCACGGGAAACGCTAGTCGTCGTGACGAGCAATCCGTCAAAATAAAACTTCTGGTGAGTTCCAGCACTCTGGCATTTCACAACGACGTTGGAACAACAAATTCCCAGCCTACAATTTCGAAGTAGGCGACGCCTCACGGAAACATTAAACATACGTGTTCATGAACTGCAAGATGCAGATCACGTCATTGATATAATTGCTACATAGTTCGATCCTACCCGAACCAACGCCCACAAGCTACATACATTACATATAGAAAATAGACAACACAGTATGTCATTGCAGTTACAGGAAAAAAAAAAGCCATCATACCGTGGTATATAAAAGTACGCAAATAAAACAAGTTGTGGTCTCGTTGCGGGTCGTATCATTACACGCATCTCGATCCCACAGCCTCCCGCACTTGGGCCCCATGATCATCCCATCTCACCAGCCGTAAACCGTCTTGCAATGTGCCACATTGCTTAAGCGTTCTTCAGGCATTCCGCAATCTCCTTCTTAAATCGGTCGCGGATAACTCGTCGGTTCAGTTTCTGGGTAGCAGTAACCAGGCCCTAAAATTGAGGTGTCAGTACCAGGAGGCTTCGTGCGGAGGCTATATTAAAACTTACGCTGGGAGGAGTCCACTCCTCATCAGTCAGAACAACGCCACAGACAATCTCCATTGACGACAGACCAGCGCGTCTGCCAGTAGCCTGAAGATCCTTGAGAACAGCGTCTCGGACCTTGGGGTTGGTGTGCATGTCATGCTCGTCAACTCCGAGGTCCTTTGCCCTGTCTACAAGGACCTTCTCGTTGGGCATAATAACAGCGATGGGTCGGGAGTGTTCGGCATCAGCGTGAATCATGACGTTGCTGACGGTTTGAGCCCCACGATAGATCGACTCGACCTTCTCCAACGCGATGTACTCACCACCCTGCATCTTAACCAAGTTTTTGACTCTGTCGATGACCCGCAAGTGACCGTGGTTATCAAACTCGCCAATATCGCCAGTCTTGAACCAGCCATCGGGGGTAACAGCCTTGGCAGTTTCTTCAGGGTTGTTATAGTATTCCTTGAGAATGGGCAATCCCTTCATCCAAATTTCGCCCTGGGGCACCTTGACGTTGTCGGTATTATATCCAAGCTCGGGAACAGAAACGAGCTTGACGTCGATAGCCGCGGGGATGGGGCCGATGGAGTTTGGAGAGAACTCGAGAGGGCAGCCGAGGGCACCATTGGCACAGGTCTCGGTGAGACCATAACCAACCAACATTGGCGCAAGGACCAGAGAGAGGAACTGCTTGGTGCTGTCGGAAATACCACTGGCACCATTCATGGTGAATCGAAGTCGACCGCCGGTCAGCTCTCGAACCTTGGCGAAGACAATACCGTCGAATAAGCTCGCAAGTGGCAGCTTGTTTCTCGACATGAAAGATTTGTAGTTGAATGCTCCCCAAAAGAGGTTCTTCAGCAATGGGCTCGAGGTATCGAGCTTAGCCATGACACCTTTCTTGACTGTCTCCCAGACCTGTGGCACACCGACCAGGGCCGTGGGACGGAATTCGCGCATGTCACCTGCGCAGTTCTTCATGGACACGTCGGAGAGGGTGCGTGGGTTGCCGTAGCCCAAGGTGCCTCCAATGAACAGAACCAGGTTCTCGAGAACCATCTCGAAAATGTGGGCGAGAGGCAAGTAAGCTAGGACAAATTCCTTGTCGCTAACACACTCGTCAACGCAGGTAAGTAAACCGGTAACTAAACAGCAAAAGAAGCAAAGGTCGGGTCAGTTGTCCGTATCCCTCGAGTTTTGACAGGTGCTGGGGGTTGTGGGTTTCAGTCACTTACCAGCCGCAACGACAGCCTCGTGAGTAAGGCAGGCTCCCTTGGGCAGACCGGTTGAGCCGGAAGTATACATAATGCAGTAGAGATCCTCGGGCTTGGGAGGGACGGCTTCAACCATGTTCTCTTCACCAAGTTGGCGAAGCTCATCGTAAGTCAAGACTTTGAGGTCGGGGTTGTTCTTCTTGAACTCTTCAACCTCGCCACCGGTAGCGAAAATACAATCTTCGTTGATAATGACGGTCTTTACACTCGACTTCTTGATGGGGTTGACAGCCGTCTTGAGCAGGTGCGGGTCAACAAACATGGCAGTGGCATCAGTCTGGACAAGTGAGTGCTCAACGCCGCTCTCGCCGAGAGTATCATAGGCGGTAACAATGGAAATGGACTGTGACGCGCAAGCGTGTGACATGGAGATCCACGGCAAACTATGGTAGAAAGAAACCTCGGTCAGCCTGGTGCAGTAACGGGCCAGCAAAAAAGTGTTGCTGTGATCAGGGCAACGTACCTGGTTGTAGCGAACAAGTGAAGCTTGTTCTCCGGAGTCAGGCCAAGCTTGCGAAGACCAGAACCAAGTTGAAGGACTCTAGTCTCATACTCCTTGTAGGTCAGGTAGCTGTAGTTTGAGAGTTCAAAAAACTGCCACTCCTTGTCAACTTCCTGGACCTCGCCGCCAACATTCTTCTTGACCTTCTTGGTCTCCTTGTGAAGCTCGATCAGCTTGCGAGAGCCCAAGGCTTGGTGATTGGGATAGACACGAGCGCTGTGGCGCACAATGTCAAAGATATTCTGGACGTCGTCGGCTGGGCGAGAAAGAAGACCGTTCTTAGCTCGGGGGTGACGACGAGGAATCGTTTCGCCGGGGACTTTCTCGTAGCCGGGAGCTTCAATGGTATACGGCGGCTTGTGCACCGGGTTCAGGGGCATGATGCCCGTGGTGTAGTCGGTCATTGTGATGTTGAGGCGGGGAGAGACGCGAGAAGAAGCTGTTGAGGAGCGAGAGGAGGCCGAAGTGAGGTGGAGATGGATGCCAAGTTACAATGGACGGAGAGTGACAGAGAGGCAAGCTGCCAGACAAGACAAATTGGGAGGAGTGAGGGTGACCAGAAGATGACGAGATGGGACACGGCACTTGAGGAGCAGACGAGGTGTTTAAAGCAGTCCAGGAGCTGGCTGGTCTAGGCTTGCAGACTTGCAGACTGAACCTGGTGAGGACAGAGGAGGTTGGCTCGTTGTCCGGGCCACAATTTGGAGCGAGGAGAGAAGCGTGGGTTCAGCCACGAGCGAACAGCTTTGCTCAAGAGAGTCAAGCAAAGTCTGGTCTGCCGCCAGCCAAGCCAAGCTTGGAGGTCAGGACAGGATTGAACCAGCAGGATTGAACAGGACGGGACGGGTGAGCAGGGGGGACAAACATGGACAGAACAGATTTGATGGTACCGAAGAGGTACCTGGGGCAGACAAATGCAGGTGCGAAGCCTGGACGGTACCTGAGCTGAGCTAGCTGGCAGGTCACTCTGAGCCAAATGGGGCTTTGGCCGCGACTACGATGGCTAGCGCTCGAGGTACAGTGGGATGTACCCATGAGCCCCGGTTACAATGGCAGCACCCATCGAGGATACTTATTACACATCAAAGCTCCTCATGTCCCAAGACATTTTCGATGGGGACCTCGCCACGCTAAGAGCAGTTGTCTGGGGTTCGACTTGGGGCGGCTGCAGCCCCGTGGAACCCAGTCGCCTGCAAAGAGAACGAGACGATTGGCATTTGCATTGAGAACAATTCTGACCTGACCTGGCTTGGCTTTGCTTAGCCTAGACTTGCAAAGTAGGCGACTTGGCCAGTGTTGAGTTGCCCTGGAGGTGCTTCTTCTTGAGATTCCAACTTTGCGGGCGAAACACCAGAAATACATTTATCCGGTCCCCGATGCAACCGCTTCCATGTCCCCAACCTGCAAATGTTGAAGGTTGTCAGACACGGCCCAGGTACCAATGTACTCGTGTGTTGCATCAGCCGCAGCAGGTACTGTATCTGGCTGCCAGCCCTGGTCGCTCCTGCCCTGTGGCAGCTCCAGGTCTTATTACTCGGTCGCAGCTCTAATCTCTCGCTCTTCCCCACACGCGCCACGAGCTTGAGCGTCGTCCAACACTCGTCCTACCAGTCACTCGACAGTCGACAGTCGAGCGAGCGCAAAAGAGTCCAAGACAGACACAAAAATCGACGGCTCGGCTCATTGACGCTTTTCAAGCTTGGTGCAGAACTTGGCGGGGGCTGTAATCGGTCTCATCAACCTGTTGGTGTGCTCGCCCGCAACTAACCCCTGCTTCGCCCTCTTTTTTGAGTCTTCATGAGCTTGGCCAGCTGTCTTCCCGAGGCCAGCGTCGACGTCGAAAGGACCAGTTGACCAGACCAGACCACAGTTCACTCGGTGAGCCCGGTCAGGATTCCGCCTATTCAGCAGCTTGCCCGCACCAAGTGCTGTGTTGGGTGTGCCGAGGCATTCAGAAATCGAAAGGGAGCTGCACGCGCCATAAACCAGAATACCTTACCCTCCTGTCTCCAGATCACCGAAGGATCTAGTGAAGTGGCCAAGAAATTTTGCTCAAGTTGACCTTGCCCACGTCCAGGATCCCCGAGTTGCCCATGAGTGGCAGTTTCAGACAGGAGTGCAGACCACCAGCCAGCTTTCACACAATCAAAGAGGCCCACTCGCCAAAATCGTGACATCTTCAAGGTCTCACTACCCCTGTTGGCATATCGACAGGTGCTATTGGCCTCTGACCTTTGGACAGTCCCAAACGCCACACCCAAATGCTTCCCCTCCTCAACAATCCCCAGGTCCAAGAAGGCGAGCCGGGACATCAAGAAGGCTCCGTTGCATCCTAACAAAAGCAGACGAAACACGTCATACCACCTGAAAGAATCGTCCTCAGGTCACCAATTCTGATTATGCATCCAGTGTCTTGTGAGACTTTAGCCCAACAGATTTTGCCTATCCCGGACAGCTCGGCTAAGCACCATGATGAGGCCTACATGCAGGACATGTCTTCGAGTCTGGGGTGTCCAAGCCATGCATTTCGTGAACAGGAAATTAAAGCTGGCTGCAGCTAACACACACAGTCAACTCAACTACGAAAACAGTTCTTGCCGAGCATGTGTTCTCGTGCCTAGGCTACTGGTGTTTTTCATTGTGTTAATCCTTCGTGTTGTGTCTAGTGTTCCCAAGACAGCCAAAGGCGCCACACCTCATGCCAAAGTGGAAAGGCATCACTCCGAGCTTTTCGGCTCAATGAGGCTTGAGCTTTATTTGACATAAAAGGCTACTGCTGGACCCTTGGAAAAGCCCTCTGCGCCAGTTGATCCACCAACAGACACGTCAAAAAGCAAAATGTTCAAACTGGCTTGCCAAGAGCATGGCAAACTCATACTCGTGACCAAATATTCCTCGAGGCTGAGAGTGCCAAGTAATTGTGGTTGCGTGTCCTGGCATAGACTTAATGACCAACAACCTCTACTCTGGTTTGCTTACGGACGGTGGCGGTGTTGCACAGTTGCATCAACGATTCGCTTCCAGACTTGCGCATATCTTCTGCCAAAGGAATCAGATTTAGGATGCCCCCATTCGCGCCAAGCAATGTAATAGCGGCCACTTAGCCCGCTAAGATGCAAGTTATTAAGCCATCTCAGCCATAATGTGATATCAGCCTCTTGGTGCCTGTGGGCCACGAGCTGGAAAGCAAAAGGCTAGAATCTTTATTGAAACTACACCTATACTGTACATGCAGAGCATGCTAAGGTACGTTCATGTTCATATATCCCTGGGTTTCATCATCCCCGCCTGCCGCTCGATTAGGCCCCTGTCGACCTTGCATACTAATTGATAGCGCAGACATTGACTTGGATGTGGTTCCAGCAGAAGCCTGAATACCAGAAGAATCCATGAACTCACCTCTGTGCTGTTGGTGTTTTCCGCAACAAGCTGAACCCAGTTATTGATGTCCTAACAAAACTCACTAAACATGTGAAGCTTTTCAATTGGCAAATGGGCTGGCTCTACCTTACATGCCTCCTGGTTCAAAAGGCCGCGAAATTTCCCTCCTGCGCCTTGTTTGATGGAGATAAAATTTGACATCGCCAATAAGCAATAACTGTATGCAGGAATGTTCAACGATTCCGATACATCTGCATTTTCTCGGCCAGAGCACCTTTCACATGTTTTGTGGAGATGCCGGTCCAAGTTGTGAATCGCCTCGCTCCGGAGAAAAAGAGTTCGAATCTTCCTGCCGCTGTGGAGCGAGATCCATCAGAGCGACCCGGCCGATAGCGCGGCATGCTTCGCGCAGCCGCGGCACTGAGGCTGCAAAAACCCCTTTCGTAAGACATATCCGGTGGATTATCTGACCCATTGTCCATGATTTCTCTTGTCCCTGTCAACGCGGCGGGTCATTGTATGAATCTGGACTTTTACCCCGTTCTGTCAAACCTACCGATGCTGGGCTGGAACCAACTGCAGCTAAGGAGTTCGAACTAGGCGGTCCCTCCGATGGCCGAGAAACAGGGGTTAAAAATAGCCAAGATGAACCTCGGGCGACCTTTGTAACAACTTTTGCTGTTCTCATGGAAAAGGAAAGTCAATTGCAAAGTTTTCACTACATTGTACAGTGGGCAAGCAGCCAGCCAGCAAGTATCGTTATAGGTAAAGTCGGCCGTGGAAGAAGCCTGCGACGAGTCGTCATGGACTGCAAGAGTTCTTCAAATGGGAATTCGTCAAAGATTTCAGTAACTGTTGACTGACTGAATTCCCGTTTGGTAGGTCTACTCTTATGATAGTCACGCTACTTCTTCAAGGGCAGAGTCATGAGGGAGGTTTCCTGCAAGCCCGAGATGCGGAATGCCCTGTGTTGCAGACTGAAATTATTGGATTCGCTTTGTGCTTACACCAACTTCTAGGCGATGACGAAGACCGTGAAGCAAGTCTCGTCTCTGTAGTTTTCTCAAGATATATGACGCCTGTTTCTTCTTCAACGATGGACAGCAGACTACGACCAGGTCACGCAAACGAACTGCGTATTTGTTTCTTGTTTATCTCTTGATTTGAGATCGAGTTACTGATCTACATCGTCTCATGTCATCATAAAGAGGGCTTTGAAGTATATCTGTATTGCAGCGTTCGTGGAAAGGATGTCTATAACTTGGACCAACAATGCATCTATAGGGTATGTCACTTTCATCAGTTTCCTTGTGTTTCCAGATTCGTGAAATGGATTTTGGACCTTTTGCAGTAATTATGTGACACAAACCAGTCCGAGGCTGGTGATAACTGCAAGCTGTATAGGTTATGATATGGGATGTCCACGAGCTCTATGTCAATTTACAGACAGTTGAGAGATGGCTACTGGAATCCGCTCAACCTCACGAACCCGATCAAACTCGTCAAGAATAGATGGAATAGGGTCCAATGTCCCAGGGTTTCTATAATTTGTCATGGCCGCCGTATCGTTACTCACTCTCCCCCTTTGTTCACCTTCCTGTTGATTACATGCGGTCTCCAAATTCGGAATTGGCAAAGATTTGAGGAAAGAGGGTTCCAGGTATAAACTTCTAACCTTGGACCATCCCTCTAGTCATATGATGATAAGAGATCATCAGCAATTGACAGTTGTCAGCTACCCTAAGTCTGTGCTAATCTTGAACGTGCCTGACATCTTACTATTGTTGCATTATCTGAGACGAACTTTGGCGAGGTAATGCCGTTTCAATAGCAATTCTATTAGACAACTATTCTTATTCATCTAATGCCCTACCCTCTGATACAGGCAAGTTCCAGCTGGGCTATTGACCGCTGAGTGTAGAACCCTAGGAGCTAGACTCTGGTTGATCTGAACATACTATTCGCGGGTGACTTTTTCTGTCGAGTTCCATTATATGTCGTTTGTCATGCTTGTAAGGGCATGTGTATTTGGATATAGTTCATCGTCTAGGGAGTTGATGTGAGCAAGGCAAATTCGACCCGAAATGAACCAAGTGTCCCTGGACTTGCGGTTGGTGATACTACAAGTAACTTCAACAAGAGCATCAAGTTTATAGAAAACGTACAGCAAGTACGCCTTTAAAGTCTGAAAATCTCTATGGCACACGTCACGATCCAAGATGTAACATATCATGCGGACCTCCTAGCCGGGCACTGCGACTCCAAACACTATTTCACTGGATTTACAAGTTCATTTAGGATGTATTCTAGGCAATAAATTACTGATCCAAGAGGCGAAAGCTACACGACTTACATGGCTCACTCAGTCTCAGCAAAACAACATACGCTTCAACACACCATGATATCTAGGGTAGGTACGTTGTCGTGATGGTTGATAATCATGAACGAGATGCTCTTCAACAGCGGTATTTTCTACGGCTGTGTATGTCCGAGAAATCTCTTTCTAACGAACGGTCACAAGACGGACGGCATATACCACAGTGTTCTCACACCGCTACGAGATATATCGGCTTCATGCGTTGCCTTGAACCCGCGGAATCTTCGAGCAACATCCTCTATTTGTTCCACCCGTAAGCGTTTACAAAAGTTCATACATCTTCATGTCTCATGGCACCACCCATAATTGTAGTCACGAAATGACGTGCAGGTGAAACATGTCAAAGTCGCCAGTGTGAGCCGTCACTCTTTGGAAACGTGCAAACCAGATCTGATCATGCGACATGATTGCTGGAATGATACTTCGGATACCGTATTCGTACTATATCATCATCCCGTATGCCTTGCCATCGCAAGTGACGCATTTCAGGATATGGAAACGGAATCCGGCGCCAAGGAACAACAGCCTGGACAGGATCCCATGATCAGCACATCTGTTTCTGCCTTGTTGAATGCAACATCCCATATCACGCTCAAACATCTACTCATCTGCACACTTACCGCCAAAAAAAACCACACATCTTACCCCTAAGGGTTCTATGCATCCCCATTGCGGAGAAATTTCCGACAGCAAACACATCAACGTGACCGTCATCCAGGCACGCATCCATATCCGGGCAATCCAAGCCCTATTTCCCACCTCAACCGACCAAAGTCGGTCTTTTCAAAAGAAAGCAAACAAAATAGTGGCTTGAGGGAGGGGGACACAAATTGCCCACCACCGTCTGAAACCTCTGCGGCGGCCGTCCCGACGCCACACTCACTCAAATGTCTTATATTCCAACATGGCCGGCCGCCTTCCTCGTGACCGGTTTTAGCGAAACGAGGAGGAGGAAACAGAAAAAAACAGAAATTTCTCTTTGCCATAATCACGCGGCTGTGTGTTTTCTGTGTCGGGATACGCCACGAATGGAGGCAGCCGCGGATGGCGTGGATTGGCGAAAAATGTAGGGGCTATTGTTTGCTATCAGCCGCGAGCAGGGAAAGCCTTGTTTGGGAGATGAGGTGGAGGATGACGATTTTGTTTCGTGGAGTGTTTCGCGAGGCTGCAGTTTGTTTCTGGAGTGTCGGTGAGGTGAGGTGAGGGTGACGTTGATGGGGGAGAAAAGGGACGACGAGGTGGTTTGTGGTGTTTGGTGGTGGATGATGCAGGGGAGATGAAATGGGTAGTTGGATTTATTGTTTGAGTATATTGTATAAATGCTACTATGTTAATTGTAAAATACTGAATATCTGGGCAGTCAGGATATCTGAAAGTACATATCTTGTGAGCGAGATGCTGCTGTGGATTTGACGACGAACAATATCACACGAAATCTCAATATCATTCTCAATCTAATCATCTCAGCTACAAATATTATTTACAATTCTCACCGTAAAACTAAAAAAATAGTATTAAATAAAAATATATTTATTAATTCACCACGAGCGCCACCACATTTCAAGTCTACAAACAAAAACGTCCATCACCATCCCCCGTAACACACACATCACGGCGTTCAATTACAAAGCAAGCACCTACTCACAGCCTACACACCCATCATCCACCTGTCCCACGTAGCACCATCATCCAACCCTCTACGAAAGCACACCGAACTGCAATGTGGACAAGTCTGACCCGCCTCCCCCCTTCTCCCACGAGATGCCGGCTGCCGCATGCAAGATCGTCAATTACAGCCACAGCATCCGCATGTCGCCGGGCCCGCCGGAGCAGAGCAAACACTCGTCAAGCTGCATCTCAATGAAAATCGGGTGTACGCCCGCCTTGTCGGTAAAATGAAGACCAATATATCTTTCTGCCCTCGGTAGCTGAGAGCCCGTTGTGGCGTCACAAACCAGAACGACACTCAGGGGTTCTCAACCGTCAACCTATTACTCGCAGCGCAGCGGCAAAATGTGTTACAGCAAACGGTTGATGGTGATGTTTGCTAGCTGACCTGACATGGTGGCGTATGACGCACGAAGTGTGCTTTGGGTGTGTTGCTCCAAACGGCCGTGGTCAGCTCGACATGGCTTGTATTGTGTATTCGTGGCCCTGTCGTGATGTTCTCGACCGGATGCTTTTGTGCCCGGACTAATCCTTCTCAGCAGTAAACGGCGATTCTCGCGAAGAAAGAGCAGTGTAACGGCTTGGTAGAGCAAGCCACTCGATGTTGTCCGTCTGAAGTATCGCCACGGCCAAGGGCCTCATGACCAGTTGGGTGAGTGAGAGAGTGAGAGGGCAACTCGGGCCGGGGTAATGTGGTGATACCGTGTTGCTGGGGTGGTCATTCTACGGTCCGGGTGACTTGCGAATTTGGAGAATGCCGTACCGGTTACTCATTGTGCGACACGGCAGAGGATTGGGAGTAATTTGGCTTGTTGCAGCCGAGACTCTGCTGATGGGACGGGTTGGTAAGCATCGTTGGAGTTGAGGCATGGTATTTGCCAGAGTGTCATTGTCGGATGGGATTGGGATTGGACGCTGTGGAATATTAACTTTGTAATGATGTGAGAATGGGATGAATTAGTTGTTCATTCTGAGTTACATGGCTGACATGTCTCGAAAAGGGGTATAGAAACGAGACGTGTTAGGGCGTGGTAATGGGTTGATTATAGGAAAGCTTACGCAGGGGACTAGTAAACTGCTGGTTAAAGTATATCGACACTGAGATCGACACTGAGAATGCGAATCGTAAAATAGAAGAGTCAGGAGCACGCGAATTCACAGTTACAGCTGGCGATTAGATCTCAGACCAAGAGATGATTCGCAGTATACTGATCATTCCCAGCTTCAGTAATTCCACAGACGCCGACCATGACAGGAAACCAGCATGAGGAAGGCTCAGCTGTCTATTACACTTCATTTGTTCAAATCATACTTCAACACTCAATCCCATCCAACCAGATATTATCGTCGATGACCAAGAATTGCTTAAGCATACGCAGAGCACACATCCAGCTGGCCATCAACACCGCCCCATGCCATTCCAGCTCCCATCTGCCGTATGTATGAAATGGAACAAAACCACTGGATCGCCCTATACGAGTTCGTGACACAGCGCACAAGAACATGACGACTGAGGAAGCACAACATGGCCAAATCGAAAACGGTTGACAAGGAGCATCCAATACGTCAGAACCGAACCGTATTCCCGGGTATCTAAATCACCTTTTCTTTTTGTAAATGGTAATTTTAAATCTCTCAAGATTCATTGTTTCTGCCATCTCAGCCGCATGCTATTCTCACGACAATCAATACCACAATGTCATTCCGGCACCCATCCCGGCAGTCAAATGTTGATCATACGGAACGCCAAACGCCACATCCCAGGTGTTTCGGCCGTGCAATCACATTCAGCTACTGACGTAGATACGTAATCATCACATTGCTGGACCCTGAAAAAAGGATCTCCGACGTGAACCGAGGATTGATGGACGCTTTGGCGAAACACCATCCAATCTGTTTACCGAAGCAGAGGTGATTGATAAGGAGGCACGTTGCGTGATTGTGATGGCAGTTTTGGGAGGTCACGCGTGGGTTCCACGACGACATCTCACTGGCCATGGCACAAGAGGAAACTTGGGAGACATAGGAAACTCCAGCCGAAGGTAGGTATCACTGGTGTGGTGATTCGGTCAAGCTGCGAGTTCGGAGCCGTGAGTGTTACGGGCGAGAGAGGATGGTTATTCAGGGATCTGAGGTTGACAGGGTTCATGGCGTGAGAACCAGATGGTCGGAAACATAGATGAATTGGAAACATTAATCGCGGTTTTTTTTTTTTTTTTTAAATTAATTATCACTATCACCATCACTATCATTATTATTCTTATTGTTATTATTTTTTAATTAGAGTTTACACTGGCATCAGCCAAATACTTGGCTCACACACCCTCTCTCTCTCTCTCTGTACATCATCACCATCATCATGCGCTTAGCTGACACACGCATTCAGCCTGGCAAATACCACCCGTGGGATACACAACATGCGAAAATGTCCCCCTGACATGCAAACCACACCGCCAGAATATGGAAATAGCAGTCCCCGAGAACAGCGGCGTAAGCGCATCGTCGCAGTCTAGTCAGATTCCGATGCTGAGATGCGCTTCGTCCAAAGTGAGTTGACCGCGTCCGTTTCCCGAGTTGGGGGCCAAGCGCAGCGGAGGGTAGTATTCGCGTAGTATTTTTCAGCCCTTTTTATTGCAGCGAGAGCAGACATAACGGGTCGGTTGGTCCGGGCAGCAGATATTTCTGGTCGGAGAATGTCCATTTTGCGAATGGATAATTCATGCGCAGCGCAGCGCAGCGTTGCAAGCTGGATTTACGCCCCGTGGTTGCGCAAGCGTTGGTGGACAAAACGTGCTTGAATGCAAGCCATTGATAGTTTGCTTGTCGACCACGGATGGCTTGGGGGCCGAAATAGTCGAATACCACTTTCTACACTCTCTTGATGCAGGCTTCGTTCCGGCTGGAAGAGTGGTTGGCGTGTAATCAAGGCTGGGAGCATGGTTGTCGGGGATGGCCATCCCTCTCGCCTGGCCCTTCTTACATTTTTCACTTTCGTTGTTCCGTCTTATTTTCTTACCATACTATACTTGTCAACTTATCAAATCGCGACATGGACCTTTTAAAACGGCCCCCAACATAAATCGATCATCTGATGAGTTGCGCCGCCCGCCAGGAAAATAAAACGGTGACGAACATGACAAAGGCCGCAAACCATTTACTATCCATACACCGAGCATGATAAGCAACCGGTAGTTTGTACATAATAATTTCATCCCGGAATTGATGCCTATGAGCAGTTGGTCGTGATGAGATGCCTTGCCTTTACTACTCTTTGACCTGCGGACAAACACAGGTCTGCTGACGCATTGTCGTGAAACACGAGTTGGTCTTGCACAAACCTATGACATGATGCATTGTCATTCATGTCTCACGCCCGCGAATCGTTGGTTCATCGTCAAAGAGGTCCCAAGTTTGCAATGACCATCTTGCCACGGAGCAATCAGCCAGCATAATAGCCACTAAACATCACTCACCCATTCCAGACACGGTATTTGTCACCGACTTCAACAGAATCACACTCAAGGGGCGTGCAAAAGACTGGAGTCACAGCCGCCAGTGCAGATTGCCACGTTATCGTGACTCCCAGCACCAGATGTAACTCTGTTTGCGGGGGAAAGAAACTCTGCGACGTCCCTCAATATCCCACGTGCGAGCAGTTCCTGAATCCTGCCGCCGGACCCTGGGGTCAGTTTCATCTTTTCTCCGCGTCCTTGCGGCAAGCAGTGCGGACGAACGGCCTGGCGGCAGCGCCGGGCATGTCTGGACTGCAATCTGCATGATGGATTGAAGCTCAGGGCTCTCGGCTAAAAAGGAGTCTGGTTATTATTGTATAGACGGCCCTATAAATGGCCCTGCAAACATCGAACGAACATGTTCGCCGGGGAAGTGGCACGGAAACAGGGTTGGCTGGGGGTCGTTGTTGTTTCGTGGGCGAAGTCTATTTCTATTTCGGGCAGGGCGTTTCATCTTGTGCGACAACAGACGCAATGGAGCTGCTTTAATAAGAAAACTGGCCGTACTTGGCGGGTGGTTTGGGGTAAAAATAACAGGAAATCACGCCATGCTTGCAAGCGAACGGGTGCATTTGGGGGTTTACAGTTATATTCAGTTGGATATTGAGTCTGACGAGCGAACCTGGTGGTGGTGGTGGTGGTGTCTGAGAGTGCAAGTTGATTCAATGTTACTGTCTGGTATTAATATTATTTTTGTAGAGCTATGGACTCGCTTTGGCCGGTCTGGTGGTTTATTTGTCAATGCGTAGGTCAGCAGGGTGGTATTTGCTTGGCTGATCCTTTTAATATCACGCCGTGGCGCGCATTCACATTACATTCCTTGTCCGGCTTCTGAGGAAGAGTCTGGTGTATGCAGGAACTGTAGGATCGTGTAGTTGGAAACAAAGTCGACACAAAGGACAGCAAAAGAGGCAACACATGTACAGTAGCGAAGCGAGAATAGTACTATAGTCACATGCACCATGAAGCTGCGCTTAGAGCACACGCGTTTGTCTGGTGAAAGAAGGGCCAATGTTCAATCTGGACGTCAATGTTGCTCTCCGTTCCAAAGAGGGACAAACCAACACCAGGCACACGCATCGTCATTCCCAGGTACCAGATATAAATGGCAGCAACGTGGAAAATACAGACTAAAAACATGGTAATTCATTTTCTTTGGAATTTAGATTTAAATTCAATTTCAATTAAATAATTTTGCTTTGCTTTCATACCACTCCCATCCAACATGTCATCCCATCGGCATTGCTATCGGTGGATCGATCCATGTCACTGTTTGACCGAGAACATGGCCGCCAGTCTCCATTTGATGACTCCATGTGCGCATCGTCGGACCGGCAAGGCCCTTGGCAGGGCAGATGGAATTTCAGTTTGACATCAATTGATGTCTGCAATATGGCCACTGACTCGACGTCTCCGGTGCCCCGGCAGTGAGTACCAAAAAAGTGCATTTGGTGCCTAATTAAAGACCCTCACAATGCCTGTCTGGAATTAATGCCGGGCAGCAATTCCCGGCCATGTCCGCCAGCACCTGGACTGAATTGACCACAAACACCAGAAGAGTCTGGCTGACTTTGTAGAACCCACAGCGGAGCTTTATGGCAGGGCGAGTTCAATGTTAATGTACTCCAGACGTCCGATGTCATTACTCATTGACCGTTCACCGCTGGCCCACCAGGATGAACATTTACCAGAGATACAGCTGTCTGGGTGGCTCAGAATGGAGTTTGCGAAATTTTCAACCTCGGTCGTCAATGCCGACTTTTTCGCGAGTTCGGATCTTGCCCGGGCGGATTGGATCTAGATGGACTTGATTTCTAAGATTCTAGAAAAAAGGTAGCTCGGCTGTTGTATTTCATTCATGGCTAATTTAGCCATTCAGGTTGCAAATACTCCGTACAAATGGAATAATTACATGTGCTTAGACCCGGAGGAAATGCAACCAGTCCTGGCTCCTGCTCGCAGACTTGGCATGTATCTCGACCTGTCTTAAGCACCATGTAAGATGGGGGCTTCTTTTGCTCTTCAGGTACGGAAATGGACACAGCTGAGTAGTGCATACAAGCTGAAAGGCATAGGTTGCATGCAGGTGCTGGTCAGAAGTTCCCAGCCAGAGACATATGTTTATTGGACTTCAGGAGTTTGCTACTACCCGTTGTATTGTGTGGTGTCGCATCAGGAAATTGGGTGGCGATACGCATACAATGTGAACGCAAGCATCATCATCACAACAGGGGCTATCACTGCTAAACAGAATTCTTATTTTTATTTCAATTTTTTTTTTATTCCCATTCCAAGCCAACTCGTGTATGCATTTAAAATTAGCGGGAATAAGAAAACCCTCATCTGATCTGTCGGATTTTACTCCTTTACTCCCTTCACACCATCCATCCATTCATCCTGCTTGCTTCTCCACGACCCAAAGCAAAAGCAACAGACGCGTCCCGTGGCTGGCTCAAATGTCACCAATAAATATCCTGTTATCATCGGAGAGCTCACTCCGTTCCTGTCGCAGTAGCTGTACCTGCACCCATTGTTGCTAGACAGACCAGACTGTTTCAACTTGCAAGATGCACCCCCTTTCGGCGAGGTGTCACATCAGCCGGGCCGCTGGGGACGCCGTCAACTTTCAATTTGATGTTCAACCACCACGTAGACAAGAAGTTCTCAAGAATGTGTTAGTGTTTGCATGTACCAGACAGCCCAACACTAACACTTTGTCTTCCATGTTCCCCCCCTCGTCTGAGATTGTGGTGTTCCACCCGCCTGCCGATTGCATTCCTGGTTGGTGGTCCGTCTGAGATGGCGCATCGCCCTGCGAGATCAGGTATTCAATTCCCATCTTGCATCCTTGCGACTTGACTTGCGGAACGCACAACAGCCTGATGAAATTCCCCATGTCTCCTTTCCCCGGATTTCAGGTTTCTATCTGGCCTGGCTGCTTTGATCTCACATTGACATCAATCTTACACACATTCGCTCCCTTGAGCTCTTGGGTCAGAAGCCGCCAGGTGGCTAGACTTTGTAGAAACATGGCCGACAATATCTACATTTGCATCCATCTAGATGGCCAACATGGTCAGTAATGCCTAGCAAATACCATGACTTGGCAGTGAAGCGAAATGCCCTTCATATGCTTGGCAATAACAAGTCGCCCTTCCAGTTGTTTGAATGCCACAGTCATCCGCAGTCATCCGCAGTCATCCTCAACAGCCCACCGAGACACACACTTCTGCGCGTCTTTCGGAGATACGCGCACGCGCAGTTGTCTCTGCCCAGATAAATGTCTCTCGGAATCGACTCCCAAATCTGACTTGATCGTTGAGAGTGGGTGGGATCACCTCACATCACATCACCTCACCTCACCCCCCCTTCGAACCACCCTTCCGACTCCCTTCGGTGTACTTGGCTGTTTTCTATTGCGCAAGGCAATTTGGAAAACTAATCCAGAGAAAAGGAAAAGAGGCAAAGGAAGCAGATGAGAAAATCTGAGGCCGAAATCTGAGACATGCCTCACTACCGGAGCTGGATATTGGAGCTAGGAATTCATACGGTTGAGAAGCAGCCAAACCCAAAGCTACTGCACAGTATAGGCGAATCGCTCCTAATGCAGATCCCTCGTCATCAGCGGTGGGCAGCTGAACGGCGCGTCCCGTCTGGTGGGCGGCAATTTAAATTGCCCGGCATCAACGGTTTGGTCCGACTTGTGGTTCATACTAGAATAGACTATTTCTTGAAGGAGAATTGACCAACCTCGACGCCATGAGCTCATGCCACCGGGAGGAAGCCGTGCTGACGGGCATTGGTAGTTGAGACGAAAAGCGTTGACAATTCCCAAACCAGATATCAATGACACACAGACAACTACAAAGTCAGCAGACGATGCAAATGATGCAAATACAAGACGCCGGAGCTGTGTGGCATGATTGCCAAACCATGGTCCTCCCAGGCAGGCTGAAACCGCAGCAAAGTGACAGACAGACACCAGACCCTCTGACAGACATATCTTGAGCACATCACTGGCCAACCACGGCAGCCTGTCGATCAGATTATCTCTTCAGAAATGCCACGTCTGGTTCCACCGAGTCAAGCGAAAAACCCAGTACCAAGCTGTCGGTGCTGGTCTGGTACCGTCTGGTAACGTCTGGTGAGGCAAAAATACCCCTGGCAGGACAGAAAGAGTTTCGTCCCTTGCGTTCTGGGGTAGAAGTATGGCAGCATCTCATTCAATTGGGCCACTTTAGGAAAGGAATGGTTTTCTCGAGGAAACAAAAGCAACAGCATGCCTTGCCACCTCAAGCCCCCAGCTTTTTTCTTTTCCTCATGGGCTGGGGACTGAGACAGGGCCATGGCCGTACCTGGATTAGCGATGCCGGACATTCCACGCTTGCGGACCCGCAGTCTTGGGTCACAAGATTTCAAGATGGACCGGATGGTCTTCCGCGCTCATCTATCATAAATGACAGTTGCTTTCGCAAGGCGATGATGGTTCCAGCAGTGTGGGTAGAGTTTCGATTGCTCAGCCCGCGCCCTGCGACCACTAACCATTCCCGCTGAACATTGAACACCGAACACTATGCCATCCCTTGGGTCGCAGGCGCATGCTTTTGGTCTTGCATTTCTGCCTGGTCAATTCTTTCTTGCACGTACGCCCTTCTTTTTCTTCCATGGCCCGCAAATGAGTCGTGTATTGTATTAGATATAGCGACTTGGTCGCCGAAGTCTCGGAGAGTTAGTTAGCTAGCCTGCGAGAAGGCAGCCGTGGCGGACGTGGGAAGAAAAGGACCGAAATTGACGCAACATCAAAACGCCATTTAAATTTTTTATTTCAAACCAAGAATATTCGGTCTCGCTGAATTGAAAAGGAGAGAGAGAGATAATTTATTTGTTGCCGAGTACTGTACTGTACTGTACTGCAATATGAACAAGGCACTGGGTCGTTATTACTACTGACAGGTGGCTCCTGCTGGCCCAAACCGACCCTCGCAAACCAGGTACGCAATGTCGTCAACGAATGCCGGGAAGCCAATCGATTGTATTGCCACCAAAGGGGTAGCGAATTTTGATCCAAGACCACCACATGCATCGAAATTCGACAAGTCAATCGAGCCAAATCAGATTGGAAACGTTTAGAGCACTGACTTCTGTCAAAGCTGCTTCAGGCGTGTAGCCAGGCTGCCTTCCTATTCGTAGTTACATGGCCTTGTGCTCTGTCCAGATGACCTCCGGAAACTATTCTTGTCGCCGCGATTGGTCAGGATGTAGTGGGGCATGTTTTCTTGTTATCCTAGTGGTCGGCTGTAACTGCCAGTTGAATTGTCAGGAAAAACACAAAGCCGTTTCGTTTGTTTTCCATTCTTTCTTTCCTTTTGCATTTTTTCTTTCGCTGTGCGACACAATGCCAAACCGACGGCCAGCTTCCAAACAAATTCTTTCCTGCAACGCTTCGGGCACTTTTCAACCACAAGACCTGCTGGTGATGAACAGGAGAGTTCCACCCAAGTTCCAGGAAGACGGGATGGGGCTAAAGTCGGGGAACAGGGATTGGAACGCCGGCCACCAATGGAACTTCAGCATGACCGGCGCCACCCGTCTGCCCTGCCGTGGGCTGAAAGACACTCTGGGCACTGCGAGGCACCCATCTTCACCGTTGACCCTGCTTGAATTCCTCCTCCATGGTCCTGTATTTCCACGCCCAATGGATGGGTTGTGAGGGTGCTAATTCGATACAAACCTTCAGATTCGAAACTTGATAACTCAGGTGCACGGTCGCCAACGGAAGAAAATGGGTGTGCCTAACTTTGCCACTAGGAGGCAAGTCGAATCCCTTGCTCAAGTCGGAGACTTCTCCGCGAAGGGCTTTAGACCTGGATTCGCATCACTGGCTGGGAAAACAGACTTTGGACAAAGGAAAGAAAAGCTAACTATTGCCAAGTTGGAATTAACTCCGACCCTACCAAATGGCTGGGTGGTGTAAGCCCAACGCAAAGTCTCGTTACTCCATATGCGCGTCGCATTCCTGTTCACCCTGAAGTTGTCCATCCGTTCAAACACTGTCGACAAAGATAATCACATCCTCTCGATATGTCCGAAGAGAGCCGCACTGGAAGCCTGTTCTCAAACATGCCTGGCGGCACACTCCATATCATGCCCAAGGGTTCCCAGCTGAGGCTTCTCAGCTCCTCGCGGCGTTTTCGAGGCGTTGGGGGCGTTCCTGGTGCGGCACGTTACATTATGAGGGGATTGCTCCCCAGCATGCATCGCTCACATATCGCTTGTTCAAGCAAGACAAAAGTTACTGATCCCTTTCTGACATCCCCACACAATACTCTTTTGTTGGCGTCGCAATGTCTCAATATCCGTAGGGTTCTTGACATTGCCAGCCGTCGTGGGGAACTGTCCAGTATTCCGTATGGATAATCTGTTGTAAGGTTACCAACGCCACTCGCTACCGCCCGTTAGCATTGCGATGCTTCTGGGAGCATGTCATCAACTCATTACTAAAAAAAAAAAAAAAAAAAAAAAAAAAAAAAAAAAAAAAAAGACTCCGACATATGAAGAAGAAATTAGCTCATGCTATTATCGTCAAAATCGAGTAAAGAGCAGGGTAGTCTTCTTTGTCCCGGTTAGGTAGCGCCAGATGTGCGGATACCATTATTTAGCAACAATGACATTGTGTTGAAGAGAGACCCTTGACCCTGCATATTCGCGACGATTTTTCACAGACAACAATAGTTTCCCATTCACCAGGTCGACGGGACCGCGGTCCTGTTGTTGGATTGTCGTTGAATAGGCATAAAAGAAGTCGAGACGTGAGCAGCAACAATGCCGCGTTTCTTTTCGTAAGCGCGCTTAGGAAAAAGCACAGAAGCCAAAGGACAAGAACAAGGAACAGGGAATGAGAACGGCGAGTAATGAGGCATCTGTGAGCTGACTGGTCATTGAGCGGAATGATACATTGGTCAATAACCAAGAATACGGTACCTACTGTACTATGCCCGCTGGAGGAGATCTGAAGAGCCTTGCCACAAAATTGGTCATCGAATATGGCATGGGTAGTCTTGACCACCAAAAGCAACAACGTTCAGGCAGCCCATGTCAGGCGATGAGCTTCTGATGCGTTGGCAATTCCAGCGCTGAGAGGGACATGGCCTGGTGATCAAACTGGTTATTAATTGGGAGCATTATTACTCCGGCGCGGCACCGATACGGGACTTGACAGGCATAAGCACCAGTACAAGCTTGACCAGATTACACTCCAGATTGCACTTGGGCGGTGACCGACCAGACCCCAGATGCCACCCCCTCAATTTTCAATCTTGCTCCAGATGTCCAATCCTAGGCGAACAGTAACCATCGGGCGGGGGAGAGGCTGGTGCAACTTGTCGCGTGCGGCTGTGCCACTCATCAATTCTCCATAGGAACAGTACAGTGATGACTGCTCTGTAATGATACGGTATGTCTTGTGTCAACCTGAAATCAACCGGAGCGAGCTCCTATTGAGGCATTGCATTGATTCTCGCAGCTGCTTTCACAGGGAACACGGACTGATTTGGCCTCGGAACAGGCTCAAGCACGACGCGGTACTACCCCGTGTCAAAGCCACTGATGAAGAGGACTTCTGGACTTCCCCAGTCCGAAACAGATGGGAGAGCAGGTGACCACTGGCCGCTGAAAGGGTGCCGTCATGTCCAAGACCCTTCTGATCCTTTTTTTGGTACATTTGTTGATGCGTTGGCACCGACAATGTCGAGAAAGACGGCAGCCAAGAAGTGTGTTCGAGTCGCCATGAGAAGAGGATCTGCCCGATGCAACCCCCAAATTTCCAAACCAATCTACGGAGTATCCAGACACAAGTCTGCCTAGAGGGCTTTTGCAGGTTTTGTTGTTGCTCTCATGATACAAGCCAGCATATTACTCAGGCCACCGCTCTCGCAACCGGTGCATTGACTGGCTCACATTTGCGTTGGCATATGTCTTGATGACCATGCAACCTCGCTCATGCAGCATTGCCCAGCATCCTTCCTGTCTGGAGAACCCTGTCCATGATACAGGAATGTAAATCACGAACCCAATCGCTTGGAGCCCAGTAAGGCGCAGCGTCAGAAGCAGATCATTGTCAGCACAGGTCGCGAGACCCTTCTCGTTTTTGGACGCCCGCGGCAAAGCTGGGCAAAGCTGGCCTGGGGAAGCCCTCAACTGGGAGTTGACCTTGTCGCCAATTGGCATCTCCATCTCCATATTTAAGCGACAGAGTGTCAAAAGTGCGTCACAGGGTCAGCTGGACGGTGTGTTGGAACCACTGAGAGCATACACAGAGACCTCGCAACCAAGCATCTGAAGCCAAGCCCATCTGAGCCCCCCGTCGCTTCTTGTCGCCCCCAATGATGAATGCCCTGACTTCGTTGCAAGGCACGTCACATCCAGTTCCCTTGGCGAGACAGGCACACGATGTAAGCGAAGTAGGGAAAACCTGGGGACTCACTTTTGCAATCCATTCGTTCTGATGAGGCAAACAGAGTTGAGTTGCTCGATGCCAATTGAACCAGCGACGAGCACCTGACCCGGCTGTGTTGTTGGTTGTTGGGCGGTAGTATGAAACACTGCTGCTTCATCCAAATGTTGAGTTGTGGCTATCAGGGCTTCATGATGGACCAAAAAATCGTCATTGGTCACTCATCAACGCATCGTCTACAGGACGTATCACAAAGGTGTCTGGCGTATGTAGGTATTGGCCCAATATTCAGGTGGTGCGAAATTGGCAAACTGCCTCATTGGAAGCTTGCACCAGTCGGTCAGTCGTAAACGTGGCAGCGTGACTCGCACAAACTACGGAGTAGATACGCTCAGAGTCCCCTCCCCGATTTGTGCCTGTAAAAAAAAGGAACCCAATATTGAGCCCTTCATCAGAGTGTTGACAGTTTTCATGTGTGTGGCTGTGTTATTGTGCTTGGACAACCACCACAGTTTGGCGCTTTGGTGAGGTCTGAGCGAAGACATCCAGGAGTCGGGACCGACCACCCGAAGACGCGGTCACAAGTTATCCTGAATCAATCGAGCGCAATCAATTACATACATACCGGTACACTACCCCGTGGAGTACCGTACTGCACGCTACAGTAATTGCAGTCAGTGCATTGTAACAATATGTGCTGCTGCTATTGCCTGGGACTGCAACAAAGTCCAGACTGCAGGAGACGGGCGACATGTTTCTTCTCTGATCGACGAGACAACGTCGATGGACGTCTGGTCGAGACTGAACAATAGCAGGCCGGGCAACCAGACTCGTGCTCAAGTGAGGAGAGGCCCAAGGGCACGGCCAGCAGCCTCAGACAGTAAGCAGCTTGTTCTAGGCCAGTCCCTGAACCGTACGGGCTCCCAACTCCGTTTTAAACATGATGTGAATCTCTGCGCGTGACTGCCAGTTGTCCGGTTGTTCGAGATCACGGGGAGATGCCCGTTGCGGCAACACTCTGAGAAGTTCGCCTTTTGGTCAGGGTCAGGTCTTGTGTTCTTGGACGGTCAGCCAATCCCTGCTCCGTCGACAGTAAGAGACGGCCCAGATTGGCCAACACCTGGGGAATTGCATGAGCATTGGGAATTGATTGGGGCAAAATCCCCCAAAGGGCCTCGGTGACGGACAACCGAAACGGAGCACCCGCCATCACATGATGGAAGACGGTGCGCATCCACAGGCTCTGCCTGGACTCATCACGGTCGAGGTCGACCACAGGGCTGGAGGCCTTCGGTGGGCAATTTGAGTGCTTGATTCAGGGCCAAAAGTCAAAACGGAGACGCGGCCCAAAAAGGCTTAGTTAGATTTTGAGCCAACTAAGCCCCTAATGGTAGTGCTTTGGCTGCACTCAACAACAGAGTGGCAAGGTGCTACCCAGTTAGGCTTAAAGCGTAAAGCCGAAGAGGTCACGCTGGACAGAGCCAGCAAAGGCCAAATGGCCCCAGGGCAGGTTCCCCGACCTCGTCTTTCAATCTCGCACCCCCCCTTGCTCCTTGGTGCACCTGGGACTTTTGGGGGCCTGGAATTCCAACGAGCCCACGGTTACTGATCACAAGAGGCCTTGGACTGGGTGTCTCTCTCAGCACCCCAAAAGCAGAGCGTGCTGTGCTGGCCCTGTGCACTGGACGCTGTTCCCAGCGGCGCTTCCGTTCGGGACACCGCTTCGGCACCTTTGGCTTCTTTTCGCACCCCCCCCATTTGCTTTCCGCGCGCTCTCACCCCCCACCCTTGCGTTTGGTACGTACCACATGGTTCCGACCCTTGTTGCTCTCGTTGGGTCTGAAGTGCAAGTTACATCCACGCCACGACTCAATGCCCTTGGGCTGCACTTCCCTCCCCCGTCCCACTGTCGTTATTCCCACATCATTCATGACTACATTAGTATATCCTCTTCCCCAGACACCCTCCTCCCACTGCCATTCTCTCGTCTCCATCTTTCCCTCCGCATTGTATGCTCTGTCGAACCTTCAACCGACTGAACAAGATATATCCTTCAAGGACACATCGTCTCCTTTGCATCTAGCAATACTCTGCGCCTACTGCGAAGCCAGCGACCACTCCAGCTACTCAATTGTGCCACTCGCCCATCGACATTAGAGTCATACCAACGCCTCGCCCCCATCTTGGCAACAACTACACTTGCATCCAGCAACTCCACGAATTGGCGCAAGAACCGCACCTGAACAAAACAATCCGACACGGCTTCCAATCGAGACTATTCAACTGCGTCGGCCTCCCATACCAAGGATTCTTCACCACTTAAAAGCTGCCCAGCGTTCGCATCTCGGAAGCGACGAGGCATGCTTCTTTGAGACACCATCCAGGCGACTCACCCCTTCCAAACAACGCACTCTTACACCTGCTCGAAAAGATCGAGCATCACAAATGGCAGAGATGCCTTATCGGTTAGATACACACGTCTTAACGGTAGACGCCAACGTCATTCACAAGGTCGACACGGCCAATCCTGCCAACCTGTATAGCATGTGGACCGGTAAGTCATATTTTCGCCACAACCCAGACCTGCCCGCATCGCTTGATGCTGACCAACCGGACTTAACAGTCTTTTCCCGCTGCGCAGATTCAGTAGAACAAGGTAGAAGATTAGAAAATCTGAGCTGGCGTCTCTGGCAAAGAGAGCAGCTCGTCGAGAACGCAAATAAAAACGACGCATCTTGCACCACTGCCACCACCACAGACACTCTCCCCAAGAACGTCCCCTCAGACGCGAGGATACAAGAAGTTCCTCAGCTCTCCGGCAGCGTCGAGTCATTAGCCGACGACGAGGCCGTCGACTTCACCTCTGTCTCCGCACCTCTCGAGATCCGACCCAGGATACGCAGACTGGATTCTTCCACCACCCGAAGAGATCGACGCATCAGCTCAGACGACTTTGAGAAGATGATCGTCTCCATCGTCAAGGACAAGGCTCCCCTTTCTGCCCCATCACAAACATCGCCGTTGATGGCTTCCACCAAGGAGCCGGCCCCTGCTCCTCTCCCTCCCACCCTCACTCGATCCGGATCGACCACAACCGAATCTCAATCCTCAGAACAGATTTCCGAGGACTCACATCCTTCTCCCATGCCAACCTCGGAGGGTATCGAGGTACAGGCACTCTCTTTCCCAGAGCCAGCCGCTGCTGCTTCTTCGGAAGACCCCTTGCCTGAGCCCAGATCTTCACCGGCACCCATGGATGTGCAGCCCAAGAAGCAGCCTGCCCGGTTTGCCCTCGGTGGATCTTGCTCCTCAAGCGAACATAGCCAAAGCATCGACAATGTCAAGGCCACCTCCACTGCAGTCGGCAAGAAGCCCATGTTCCAGATTGGCGGCTCATCAGGAGAGGATTCTCTCAAGAGCTCCGTCCACTCTAACGTCCCCATCACCCTCAACAACATGCCATCCGAGCTTATGCAGCAGAGTGAGAATGCAGTTGACTCTGACACCGAGGCCGAGTATATCGACGAGAGTGCCATTGACGATGACGACTCGTCTGACTGGGAAGACTCCACAGAGGACAGCGGCAAGTCTAGTGTTGACGACAAATTTTTCCAGCGTGTCGAGTCCAAGGCCAACCTGGCATCTCGCCCATCGCTTATTACTCTCATGCTTGCCCAGAACGAGCGAGCCAACACTCTCGGCAACCAAGCTTCACAGTCTACTCCCGCCATCCACCGATCCCGGGCCGCGCCTAATGGTATCAGCCTCGCTGGTTCTCCCAATGACTCTGACGAGGCCCCACTCATGATGAAGGGTTTCCGACACGCGGCACTCAACCCCATCAGCGAGATCCCTCGATCTACCGCCCAGCCCATCGTTACTCGTTCTACCCACACCAACTTCCCTGCGGCCTTCTCTCCACGGACCACCCGTCGCAACATGCTGGCTACCGAACTTACGGAATCCCTCCGACTCAACCTTGTTTGGGAGCGACAGCAGAAGAAGTTTGGTGGCAAGGCGTTGCTCAAGCGCCGCCACACCTCGCAGGATGTTGCCAATCTGAAGCAATATCCCCAGAAGGCATGCATGAAGCCTAGCGAGGATGTGGAAGCACATAGCTGGAACCAATATTTCTCCAAGGAAGCCCTCAATGGATACCACTCCAAGGGGTGGTAAACAGCAGGTGCCCTTTGACTCTTCGGACGGCATATGGAACATGTACAAACTCTGGATGGCTTGAATAGCCCGCCCACCTGGCAAGGCTATGACGCGCCTTGCCGTGTATATCTGAACGGCGTATAAAGATTTTCCTTGAAGACACTCGGATCTTCCTAATCACATACCCACATCTTGGACTTTTATGACGACACTTGGGCTTCGACCCGAGAATACTACGCGATTCGTTTTAGCGTTACATGCATTACCAACGGAAGCACAGCATTTATAGCGTACACATGGAAACACGTAATTTGACGTGTCTGTTTGTTCGCGTATCTCGTGCTCTACCTTAATGTCTTGTTTTTTTCTTACATTTCTAATTTCCAAAAATGGAATTTCACTTTGCGAGGCGTTGCATATCATCATTCTTCTCTTTTCACACCAATGATACCATGGTCTGGACTTTTTTATCGGCTCCACGGGGAGCAAACACATTCATGTTTAGTAGATTGGCTCAAGGCTTTGTACTCTATCAAGGGAAACGGGGGTGAAAGTATCAAGACGGACATTCTACAAGGGCGACCTTGAGCGGGGGATGCATCTATCCCTCACTTGACGAATGCCAGGAGAGTGACGGAGGGGCAAAAGCTGGAAGAAGAAAACAAGCGGAACAAAGAGAAAAGTGAGAGAGAAGGGGAAAAAGGGCGCAAATGCGCGACGGGGGTATGCAAATGGGGAAGCCGGTCACAGAACCCGACGAGGCGAGCAACTTGTTCTTCATCTTTACATGGACAAACAGGGAGAAGAAGCTGAGCTGCTTGGAGAGGTGTCTGGTGTGCCGACATAGGAAGAGCCGCAAAAGCATGAATTGAATAAACTATGAACTCAAAAACTACTGGTGCAATTTTCCTTAGCTAGTGAGGTCTCGCGTGAAGATGGCCATGTACGGAACTGGCGACGATCTGTAACCTTGGATGGGATTTCCATTCCTCGGGAATTGATATTGCCATGGTGTGAGCTTTGGTGGGCATAAGGCGGAGGTAGCGGTGAATGGTGACTGCGTGAGCGAGGAGGGGTGGGCATTGAATTGCAGATTGTCTGTCGAAGCTTGACCAAGTTGGTGCATGTTGAATGCATCAATTGTGGAGCATTCGATTGGCGGAGAAAAACGACCCAAGTGTCACGAGCAGACGATAAGCTTTTTTCTCCTCCTCAGCAGACTGCCTGACACTTGTTTGCAATTGGACCGGGGCCAAAGAAGCCTTGGGACCAGCAGAAATGATGAATGTGCTTGCAATTTGAACCGACCGGACCCTTTTTTCTGGCAAAACCGATCACAGAGCCCAATTAGCCGTAGGGCCGAAAGACCCTGCCTGCATGGAAGTCGGAAGGCCTTGGGTATGTCAACGATTTGAACCAGGGTCAATTCTAGCTGTGCGTGCAGTGGTTGGGAGAGGGGCCCGTCATTTTGACCGCCATTCAACTCAGTTGACGCAGGGTCTTTCTAGCTGGGCTGAATTTTTTTTTATCCCTCAGGCCATTTTTAATTCCCATGGCTGGGGTCACTGCTTTACAGTACTCTGTACAGGGAAACTATTATAGCAAAGATTCTCCGTATTGTAGGGGGCTGTGCTGGCTTGTTGAAGAATGGTGAGGTCGGTCCGACTTGGCCGTTTTCAAATGCCCATGTCGGGGAGGTTCGGCAATTTACCCGACCACGTTTTACAATAGCACTCTTTCCAGCACACTGCACTTGCTGGGTAAAGTAATCGGATAATTTTGCACCTACGGGGTAGTAGAGTTATTTTGTTGCAACACGGCCTTGGTGGTTTCCAATTTTTTCCTGCACGGTTGACTGACTGACATGTAAGTACGTCGTTCATGACGTGCAGCGTGATGCGAGGCGCCGGCGTCGGAGGCAAGGGTTCACGAAAGAGGGGTCTCGTGTGAGGAAATTTTTTGCACAGGTGCTTGATAACTCGGGGGTGTGTATTGCGCTGCATATGATGTTGTGGATTGGGGAATGAGAGGGCTCGGCATTTGAAGGGTTTGGCTGGTGGGTTTGGTGGAGAGCGGAAGATGGAATGGATTGGACCCTTTTGTTTGTTCTGTGGTGATGAGGTGTGGTTTTGATGAGTGGCCGTGGGTGGATTTGAAGATGTTGATTGTTGGTGGGAGGTGGAGGTGTGGCGGGTGAGGCGAGGCACCGTCATGGGAGATGTGTTACGGTTGTAGAGCTGGTAGCCTTGCATACCTAGGTTGTCTGTATAAACAGGTTCGTGATGAAGTTTGAAGTTTGTTGCTTTTGATTGAGTTTGTAGGAATGAATTGTCCGTTTCTGACATATCACGTTATCCAGCATGGTGCAGCTGTGACGTAGAAAGTCAGCAGTCTGGTATTTCAGGCAGCTGCACTTCCACGCTCAATGTAAACTCCTACATCCTAGCCGCTATATCACGGTGACAAAAGACCTAGCGTCACAAAAGGCAACTCCAGGTAAAATATATCCCAGAGATTGAGTTTGCGACAGATCAAAGGCAGCACAGCCTTCAATACGCAGCTCCAATGCCGGCGATGCCCTGAGGGTCGCGTCTTGTCTGGAGACTAAAACCACCAACCTCGCCGCGTGCCTGGAACAAAAGTCGCCGACAATGGACAAATACCAGTATGAACCGCTGCCTTCCAACGGCAAGCATATCAGACTTGTGGTTCTACACCCTCGCGTGGCCTCGCGCCCCGATGACATCCGAATCACGATCGCCAACACACCCCTGGAAGCTGGACAACGGCTATGGCCATCCTTCATGGCTCTATCGTACGTGTGGGGAGACACAAACAACAGACCAGATATCAAAGTCATCAAGTCGGCCGACGATTCAGACTCCGAAGACGTCGTCTCCGCAAAGAGAATCTCAGTGACAGCCAATCTAGCAGAAGCACTCAAGTACCTGCCCTATGCCGACAGCCACATTATCCTCTGGATCGATGCCCTCTGCATAAACCAAGACGACCTGGAGGAGCGCGCGCAACAAGTCAAACTCATGGCAGAGATATACTCCTCTGCCGAACGGGTCCTCGCATGGGTCGGACCAAGTTCACACAACAGCAACGTCGCTCTAAACATGTTCCACCGCATAGCCGACTCCATCGACGTCGACGTGGACAGCCCCTCGCTTGAGATTCGTCGCAAGGAGTCAAAGTGGACAAAGGAGAGTGACACGGCTGCAATGTATTTCCAACTCCTGCTGGACCCTCAGTTCCCCTTACCTTGGGATGGACCTGAAACCCAAGCCTTCGAGGCCTTTTTCGACAGGTCCTGGTTCGGGAGGCTGTGGGCTCGGCAGGAAATCACACTGGGCGCAAAGGACGCCCTCATACTATGCGGTTCTTCGTCCATGGAGTGGGCAAAATTTAAAAAGGCAGCTATTTTTCTAAGCAAAAAGGCCAAGGATGTGAACAATCCTCGGTTCCAGCAGTACTCTGATAGAATGAGTCTCGTGGCAGACACTGTCTCGCACCGGGGGCCGGCACGGCTCGGTGCCCTGCTGCGGCAGATGCAGTGTACGGAATGTGCGGATCCCCGCGATAGAGTCTACGGCATCATGGGTATTTTTCCAGCTGTTTCGCAAGGTCTAGTGGAAAAGATACAGCTCGATTACACAAAGCCCGTGGTTCAAGTGTACAAGGAATTGGTCCTCGCTGAGATGGAGGTGACATGCAGAGCCGATCTGCTGTCGGAGTGTCGATTGGCAGACTCCACTTCCCCGGATTGGCGTCCTTCATGGGTACCGAACTGGACGGTGAGGCGGCAGCGGCACTTGGTCATGTCGGACCAATTTGCGGATGGGCAGTCGACCGTGGCGGCGTGTGTCGAAGGGGAAAGTTTAAGGATCAAAGGTGTTTGCGCTGCTACAGTTGTGGATGTTGTTCCAATCGTCATTCAGGACGCGGCGGCGGCGACCTCGCCGGTACCTCCGGTGGTGACGCTGATCAAGAGACTTGCTACAAAGCTTGATCTTTCTGAAGAAGCGAGGTACCAGTCTTCACAAGGGAATAGTATTCTTGAAGCGCTGTGTTACGTATTTGCTGGTGGTAGCAGTCATGTTGCAGAACATCTGTCGGATGAGCGGATGACGGTGGGAACGCCCAGCATAGCGCAGTTTATGCGCTTCGTCAAGTTCGCTCTCGCTTTTGATATCGACGATGCCTCGACTCGAGAGCTAAGCCAGGAGTTAAGATCGGATATCTTGCTCTGCATGGGCGTTCTGGCGCAGGCCTGCCAGGATAGATCACTGGTCATTATGGAGGGAGGGTATATCGGGATGGGGCCAGTGCTCGCACAACCTGGGGACCAGATTGCCGTGATCCTCGGCTGTACAGCTCCATTGGTTTTAAGGTCCTCACATATATCGAATCCAAGGGTGTCTGGCAACGATGATACCTTTACTGTTGTTGGACCTTGCGATGTGTTTGGGTTGGACTGGGGACAGGCTCTTCTAGGTCCTTTACCAGAGGGAATGCGTCTTATATGGAGTCCGTCTGCGCCAAACGGAGATGCCAGCCCGGCATTCAGGAATAAGACTACAGGAGAAGACACGTTGTTGGATCCCAGAATCGACTGGGACTTGCTCCGTGTTGAAGGCAAGGAGTATGCATTTGTGAAGGCAGCTTCTACGACTGGCGCAGCAGGCGATGTGACCATGTACAAGAGACCTGATGCGGCGTATTTTGAGAATAAAGGCATCAAGCTGAGAGACTTTAATCTAGTATAGGCCACTGGGAACAAGGTTCAAAGAAAGTTAGTTGTACAGCATTGTGGTGATGGCTTTTACGGATGACTACCACAACGATTTAATTGGAGACGCTCGCCTCGTATTTACCACCACATATCAATACCATTATCAATTAATCAATCATACGAATATACAGAGTCAAAGTCACTAATCTCATCAATGACGTGGCGGAGTTGTCTACCCTCATGACTTTCAATCGGGTCAACTCGGGAGGAGAGACCCTGACGCGGAGGGCGTGCAAATAATCAGACGATCCTATTCCTCGATTTCACTGATCGATCAACGGCTGAACGGTCAAACATCAGGCCAACCAGCAGGCTGTCGGACTTTACAAGCATCGGAAACATGCGCGAACGCTCTTCGAGGTCGCAGGCATTCAATGAGACGCCGGGGCAAATTGCCAACCCCTGCTGGTATCGGCGAGTACATCAGACAGTTCAATACGGAATGCAGATAAATTAATTAAATTAATCTACGTAGTTTAAAATCATGTATCGTCACTGAAATAGTCAGTAGCACAAACAAAGCACAAAGACTTTGCGACCAGACATGTCAATACTAAAACGCAAAGACAAGCTTGCCGCATGCGGACCCGACTGTCAATGAATGCGAATGCGGCACTGTTGGTTTTGCGGGGTTCCATGTTGGGACTCGACAGAGGAAAGCTTGTGAAAGAGACTGGAAGACGCGGGGGCGGTGTCTTTGTTGGATGCCGGGAACAGCGACCGTGTCAAAAGTCCGGTCTCAAAATGGGACCAACTAAAATTAAAAAGAAAAATGAAAGAAGTGTCAAAAATAATTAATTTTTGGCAATATTAAAATAATCACCGAGTGTTGTTCTGTTCCCCATCCGTGCGCACGATGCACGTCGACGATGATGGGGCACGAAAAAGACCAGGGATGCATGGATGGATCGTGGGCGGCCATGTGAAAGCACTTGAGATCAAATGTCGGCTCATCATGTGCGTGCGTTGTCTGGTGGTTGATGATTTGATGGCTGCTTTGTACTTTGTGTTTACCTGTGTACTTGTTGATAGTTCTGTTTACAGGTATGAGGAGGCTATTGCGGCGTTCAACATGAAGCCCGATGGATTAGCAAATACTGACGACAGACACTGCAAAATCATCCGACAAACTACATGTCCTTGCATCACTGTGGTGTAAGTCTCTGGTAACATTGAGCCCACACACTATTGTCGTGGATGCACACCGGTTCCGATCTTAGCAGAGACACAACATATCGCCCGCCCTCCTCTTTGTTCATCGGTTCCGATGAGCAGTTCGCCCGACTGAGACAATCGATGCATGACAACAACTCGGCCCAGAAATTAAAACACCACATGTGCTCTACTGACGGAGTTATCCATGATCAACGCCGATGTAGGCATTTCCAGGAGAACATGCGGTCCGCCACGGCCCAAAAGAGGCTTGACTTACACCACCGAGCTTTGGCGTTGATCACACGGCTCTTACAATACAACAGGCAACCACGCTGCGGTATTGTCAATGGCAAAATTTCAGGCAGTCAGTCAGCCAAAGACACGAGACCAGTGATGCAGTGCCATCTAATGCCATCGGCTCATGCCGCCAGCTCCATCACCAAATCGCCTGTTCAACGACCCAGCGCGGGCCGCCGTATGCCGTGAGCCACAACAGCATCTAAAGAATACAAAAACAAAATGAAACTAAAAGAAAAGAAATACCACGCGCCATTCGCTTTCCGTATTGAGCAGACGCACGCTCAAGAAGGTGCATATTTAGAAACTCACCGACTTTGAAGGACACGAGAATAGTGCACAGCTGCCGACAAGCTTGGCTTGAGCGTGCATCTTTTCTCTCGTAGTATTACTGGATCCGGAGGGGTAAGGCGCGCAAAGTGCTACGAAAGGGGAAAGCAGACGGTTTGAGAAGCCTGGAGCTTGAGCCATTTTGCGGGGAGAGCAAAGGAAACACGGTTGGTTTGTTCGTGTAGAGTGGTGTTATGATGTAGTGTGTGCTTTGGCTTGATGTGAGTGAATGACTCGGTGCAGGGACAGTGACGGCTATATTTGAATGGGATGTACAGTGCTGTGCAGGTATTTACAATGCGTTTGTTTAAAATAATACAAGTGTGAGATGAAAGAAATGATTTAATTCATTTAATTGATTAATTAATTTAGTTGGGGTGTCTTTCACCCTAGGACCTGTCGATGATGCAAGCTACACTGGCAACCAGCCTCGTGATCCCAACTGCAAAAGAAACAGACAAGATCAAGATGGCCAACAACAAAACAACAAAGGCAGCCTAAATCACGGCGCGAATACCAATCCAAGCTATCCATTTCGATGACCCAGCATCCAAGGACCAAGATTGAAGCATGCGCCTTGTCATCGAGATTTGCTCCCCGCATCACCGCGGGTAATGATGTTGATGGAGGGGGAGTGTGAAGCCCATTCAACTACGTCATGAACAAGAGCATGAACTTGACATGGACAAGGGGGAGTTGAGCCGTCGGCGGACCGGGAACACACCACACCACAATGCCTTTGTTGATCGCCAGTAATGAACCACGCGACGTGTTGGCGATTTGGTGACCGTTTTGGGGTTCAATGCTGTTCAAACCGTTGGAGTTGGTGCCGCCTTGTTGTGTTCAAATGTTGTTTATTAATTATGCGATCGCGATCGCTTCCGCATCACCGGATGAGTTGACGGCCATATCCAAGATTACCCAGCACCATTGCGTACCAACTTTTCATCTTCATCCCAGATCCCAGCACTGGAAATCACACCGACGTTGGCGTCGCGAAAGCAACCACGATACCGCGCCACCAAATCTCGCGAATCCTCACTCCACGCTTGAATTGATACAAACCATAAGTTACCAAGTTTGATCAAAACAGGAAAATGCGCGCCGGCGACAGCGACAGCGCCAACAAGTTCGTTCCGCGCCAGACAATCCCCAGGATTCGACCTCGTGGCAGATGACTTGCGATGGGATGGCAACATGCAACCTTGACCGCGTCCGAAACAGGTAATTCTTGCCTTTCCGCGACGCTGCGTTCCGCCCAGCAGCAATCCTCAAACAGTGTGTGCTTGATCAGAAACCGGCCTGTCAGCTTCCTTCAGGAGCACTAAACAGTCCGTTTTGGGTGCTTCAGAAACATGGGGGCTGCTGGAACCGGCCCTGTAAGGCCACGACACGTAACGGAGGGCCGATGCAGCGTTGCATTGAAGAAGAGCTTGGTGGTGTTCCGTTGCTCGCTCAGGGCAAATTAGGTCACTATTGTCTGTTCAGGAAGGGGTTTGAGAGAAGCTCGCCTTCAGACCCGAGCTGGTGTGGCGCATCAGCCTCCTACGAAAGAACTTAGTCATAAGGTCAGACACAGACACCACCACCCAATGGCGCAATGGAGGCAAGGACCCAACTTTTCTAGAAGGCCAGAAGGGCTTCCAGACACGTGGGAAGCAAGTGTGTTCCACCGCACTGGGGGAAAGCCAAGCCAAGCAAAGAAGAGAAGCGTGTGCACGGGCCACTTTGCCCTGCTCCTTCAGAAGGATCACAGGCGTCTCAGCGGGGGACAACTGCGAGCAAATCCCGGGTTCCCCAAGCGGTATAGCGCAAACGCCCCACTTGGTTCGTTCTCGCGCACCAGTCAGAAAATTGCAATAAAAAAAGCAACAATGGTTTTTGGACCTTTATTTTTTATTCGGCTGCCTGGGTTCCGTAGGTCACGCTCACATTGCAAAGCTACCGGGGAGCAGTCCGCCGACTGGCCCGGCTCACTCTCACACGCACACAAACACCCCGCAAAAAATACGCTCCTTTTGCCGTCGCTATTGGGTCTTTCGCGCTGGATTGAATTGTTGTTGCCCCCACGGATCAAAGGATCGTTATTCATGTGCCCTTGAGAAAAGGATGGCGTTTCGGAAGAGCGCCGAGGTAGACACGGCAAATGGGTGCGCTTCCCTCGGCGGCCCATGTGGCTGAGGAATGACGATGATGGCTTCAACTGGGGAAAACGGGTAGAGCTTGAAATTGGTGTATGATGCATCGTCGGTCTGGTTGACTGCAGGAAAAATCGCGACCAGAGTGCATGACATTGAAATGCAGGCTGACCTTCGTGCAGTGGAAAGGCGGAGAGGAGCGGAGCGGCAGCATGATGGGGAATGCGAGATGACTTCATGGCTCCCCTTGCAACACCTGCACGGTGAATACGGTACAAGACCTAGCAGGCAGTCGGGTCAGGTGTAGCGCCTCCTTGGTGAGATTTGAAGGATTTCCTGTCAGACGGGATGCTGCAGGCTTGGCTTCAGCAAAAGGTGCATTGCAGGGTTCGCGGATATCGCTCGCGCAGCCATCGCCGAAGGAGCTTGCAAGTCCCAATCCTTTCTCGAGATGTTGCCAAACGCAGTCACACGCAGATTTGGCAATTTACCCGAACAGTCCGCCCAACAACAATTTTTGGTGATGGGCCGAATGGAAAGGACAACCTTGCTCACCGTGGCTATCGCTAGCCGTTAGGATGGTTGATTGATGCGCATCACTTTGGCAGTCGCTCCATGTCGGCTGTAGTTTGTCGGGGCTGTCCCCGTCGGCTAAAATGGTCGGACTCTTTCTCGGAGGGACAGCAGGGCCTCAACGCCGGGAGTTTGGCCGTCGAGCAAGCACCGAAAATGTCCCATACAGGACTGCACATGCAATTCAATGCTCGACTTGGTGGCCATCCGTTGAAGAGTGTGTGTGCATGCGTGTGTAGGCCATCGGCATTAAGGGAAGAAGCAGAAACGATCAACAATATGTACACAGGCAGATTTAACTCTGTTTGATGCGGTATTGTACGGTGGCACCCTCCGGAGCCTGTAAACTCTGTCCTTTTGACGAATTCCGAAATTCCTTGAGATTTTGTCATTCCCCCAACTTTTAGAATTCACCACACCCCTTCGCCCAACCAGTCGCTGTCATGACCGATTCATTCCGCATTGTGGCTTTGATTTGACCTTTCGGTACTAGCACCCCGATGAATACCCGGCTGGGCTGGAAGAGGCCTCGGGGCCGTCAAGCCCTTGAATGTTGTCGCCTCGGAAGAACTGAATTCAGACCAGACAGTGACGGACAATCTCCCGTACGGCTATTGCACGCCCGACAAATGGCCATGCCTCGATAGATTCGGCGTGGCTCACCCCATCAACTACAGCAGACACTATCCGGATGAGAAGATGGCAGGTCACGGCGCTGAAATCCACAAACTTAGTGCGCTAGCCGACGCAAATACAGGGAGCTTCCTGGCAGTAAATGCATCGCCAGACACACCATTATGACGGGCAGATTACGATTCATGCCAACTGCAGCTGCGCCGCGTCTTTGACTGGGCAGACCAGACAGAGTTGCGAGCTGCATGGCCTCGGGCGCTCACGCTTGTGTCAATAATAGTGTAGTCAATGGGTAATTTCGCTGTAAGTCGTGCGTTTAAACAGTCTGGAACACGGCCGACTGAAGAAGCGAAGGTTGGGCTGCTTTATAGCGTTTTGGCACCTGAGGCCTGGCCCAGTGAATACCTAGCGTAGGGAAGCCATTTCTTCGTGATGAAGGTATCCGGTCCTCCATGACGAGACAATGACAAGCCACTAGCTTTTTTCATCTTGTCGACGCGGGAGGGTGTGTGGCGTATTTGCGTTGCGTGAAATGAGATGCCATTTCAATTGCCGCATTATGGTAAGCACTGTAAAATAACATTTATTTTGCGATTTTATTTAAATTCTGTTCTTTTTGAAACAGCTGCAAAAGAACAATACAGAGTCTAAACATTTTACTCCATGTGACTTTATTGTGACCTTTTATTCTTCCCCCTGTCTTGAGACTCTTGGCCCATACGGTCGCGCGGGGTCTTTGAGACCAGAGTCCAACCTGCATGTCAAGTGGTCCCATGGCCCAGTCGAACCGACGACTTGGGAACATTTGACTGAAATACACCCATATTGGGAAGGTCAATGTAACCACGGCCACGCGACAATGTTGAATTTTTTAGCGAAACACGCACTTTTGTGCCCTTGTCCAGGGTCCAGCCAAAAATTCCGCAAGACCCTCTGCATTGATTATCCCGACCGACTTTTTTCAATTTAAATCGCATGTATTTTATTAAATTGAATTTCAGTCTGTAGGTTTTTGGGTGATGGCATTTCTCGCGGACAATACCGAAGGCAAAAGCCACTTCTGGCGTTTTCGGCGCACACACCCCCCGCGATGTCCCCCGAATGCTTTTTGGTCGCAAATCCGGGGAAAGCTCCAGCTGGCGCCGTTTGGGGGTGGAAAGGTAGCACAGCGTCGAGGCGGACAAATCGCAGTGCGGATATTGTGCTTGTCAGCTTGCACACAGAAAGAGTCATTGTGGAGGGTGGCTTTCTTGTCGCGGCACCGCGGGTGTCCGCTGTGGCTCTCATGACTGACTCTTGACATTGGAGTGAGGGAGCCGCGGCGTTGGCCTCCGGATAATTGTCCGCGTCCGGGCCGACGGAGCATGAATCAATCCATCATTTCTCTTGACTCTGGCGTTTTGAGACTCAAGGATGGGATATCACCCCCTTCCAGAAGCCACGGCGAAGGTGGAAAGCAAAAAGCAAACGGTGGCGTTGTCGACAGTGTCATGTACACTCACGATTGCTTCGGAGGAACAAGCCAGTGTTAGTCTGCAACTCTGACTACAAGCTTCTGACGATGTTTATACCGGAACTAGAGCCAAAAGAGTCCCAACTTGCATACGGAAATCCCATGACTTCGCGGCCCAAAGAGCGGAAATGCTGCTCACAATGCCGTCGCCGTGGGTACCCGTGGAACCACGCGATGAAGTAATCGTTTGGCAATGTGAATAAGCCTTGCCCTGATTACCACATCCACATGTGGTGACATCCAGCGACCGAAAAAGTTCTTGGTTTAGTTACCACGTAACAGAAACTTTTATTCCACATGCCCGTTTGGGTGGGCGACGCCTTTTGGGGGACTGCCTGTTCCAGTTTGTGGCGTTTTCATCCCCCCAGTATACTCCGTAGTTGTGGTCCCTACGCTTGTGCTTGTCTGGAGGGATCTATCTGCAACATCTGGAATACGGCGGGGGCGTAATAAACGGTTTCCTCAAAGGGTTCTTAGCGGCGGAAAGAGAAAAGATCAAGAAAGTTTTAGGTTGAACGTTAAGCAGAGTGGAATGTCACTGCGGCCGGGGCCGGTTTGCAGTAGATACAACACAATACCGACGACATGTCGGCAGATGAAATGCTCACAATGCAGATGCTGATTTTGGTGACATTACTACAGTCTGTGTGTATCTTACTATTCCAGTTATCGTTTCTTTTTGAATACCCACGAACTGTCTTAAGCACGAGCCATTACGTGCATCAGTTTCGTGGGGAATTTTTTTTTTACAAATTACTGCGTTTTTGTTGGCGAGCCATTCAGACCTCGCCTCAACATTGTTAGTAATGCCCAGACAATATGCCCATGCATGACCTGCCGCAGGGCCAGAGTCGCTTCTGCATCTGATTCAGGTCGATTGGGTGCAGACGTCCTCTGCTGTTTGCAGCCAACAGCTACAAATGTACAGGAGAGCACAAAAAGTCCAGCCAGGCACGTAAAATTACGCCCTGCGGCCAGACCAAGCCTTCGGGATCAAGGTTACATTTTGGAACTTGGTCGCAGAACATTGAAACGTGATAACCAACATGCTCACCTTACCAGGCAAAAACCAAAGCAGGAACAAAAAAACAGCGAATCGCGGACGTAGAAAGTCGGCCAACGCCCTTTGCCGTCTGTCGGCCAACATGACCCCAGTATTCCGAATGCTTTTGGTCTGACTTCCCCGTTCATTCCGAGTAAGACGAACCAAGAGAAAAATTTCGAATGCGACCCTGTCCTAGAGCCGTAATCCAGGTACAGACATGCATTTCGGCAAGCAAGCACGAAAAAGGGCATTCAAAACCAGCCTCGGAATGGGAGTCGCCCCAACGGCCACCGGCGTCCACCATTCACACAATATTCCACTTTCAGACCTGGCCTTTTATCGCGATCCTCGTTTCATCCCGTAATTATCCAAGAGTCCACTTCAAGTGCGAGAGAACGGCCCGAGAGTCAGGAACCTGCTACTAGCGTCCTCCACAGGGCAGCCAGGGCAACAGAGTGTCGACTGTTCAACACACTGGGCTCTTTGGTGGAAAGAGGAGGCTTGGAGACTTGGGGCAGTAGCTGGGGTCCTGGATTCCTTGCAAAGCGTAGAAAGTCTGGAAGCCTGCCCAATGTTCCCATTGTGACATGGGGGATTTCGATTTCGGGAGGTGATATGTGAGAACTTGTTACAACAGGGGCAAGGGGGGCGTGTGCACTTGTCCGGGGCATGAGTAAGTTGGTCTGGAGCGGAATGCTGAGTCGAGAATAAATTCATTTGGAGATTTTATTTATTTACGGGAATTAAAAACAGAGAATAGGAGGAATTGGAATTCGTTTTAATTTTTGGGAGGCTTTGGAGAGCGTAGGGCTCAAATGACATTTATCCCACACTGGTCTGTCATTGTACGCTCGCTAGATTCGGACAATATGCACGCACCTGCATGAACTCATTGTTTAAACACAAAGCATTCGTTGTGTGTGTTTGGAATACGTTCAGCTCTTTATTGTCCAAATCCTACATCTCCTCCCAGAAGTGACAGTGCAGTGCAACACAAGCATCGTCAACCGGAGATGGTGCTTCTCTCGGCACAATTGAAGCACATGCTAAACGCCAAAGCTCGGCTGTGTGCATAATAATTCATTGTCGACCACTTTTTTATTCTTTGAATTAAATTCACCGTTCCCTGCTCATTTCGTACCCAGGCTGGCGTCGCATGGCGAAATTGGCCGGCCACAGGGGTTCATTCTGGTTGATAGGTAGCACCCTTCAATGTTAGTCTGGCAAAACCCAGCCACCGACCCGAGCACACTCTACCCCTGACCTGACGAACGAACATTGAACGGGCCCGGGAAGAGCCTCCCGGAGCCGGTGACAGGGCCTCGAGTCAACCAGGAGAGCTCCTCGTTGGTGGTCAAATATGTGAACCTGGTGTTTGAAGGCGATGATCTTGTTCACTTGCTCATTGAAGTTAGAACGCAAGCTGTCGTCTCATTCGGCAGTGTCAGTTGACCCAAAGGAACGAGCAAAGTTGGGCGAAACTAGCTGCAAATATCTTTCGGCACCTCAAGAAACTCCTTCGGCAATCTCTCTGATAACGACGCTCATCCAGTTACTTTGTGCACAACCCATCGCTTGAATGGCTCCGTCTCGGCGGGTTCAACCTTCATTTCATAGTTGGTTCAGCGGCCCCTTTATGAATCTGCAACACGTCTGAGCGTCAATATGGCAACGCCGGACAGGATCCCGCGGGACGAATCGACGCGGCAACGATGTTTGCTTCAAGCTTCCTCTTGGCACTCGGTTTCCAAATCGCAACCATCAGAGCGCATTGACGATTCATAGGACATGCCGCGAACCTGAGTGCAAAACGCCATGTAAATGAATCGTGTCCTTGAAAAGCAAGCCCGCTCATTCCCCGTGCGACGGGCTGGTGCCTGCAAGCATCCCTCGTGGCCTGACCTCGTGGCTCTATCCTGTTTGCCTGCCCGTCTTCATTCTTCCCCACAATATGGAGAGCATTGAAGATGGAGACCTTGAGACGGGGTAGATGAGCCAAAGAGGGGGATATCGCCATGGTGGACGGCGATGCCGACACCAGCGCGGATGGACGCCGTCTCCACCACCCAGCGATGGGGGCTTGGATGTCAAGTGTCAAGGTGTCGGTGTCGGTGTCAGTGTCCTACCTGAAAAGTGGCAGTCCAGACATCGCGGAGGTTTTGGTTGTTTTAGCAACGAGGACCTTGCGATGTGAACGGACCGTTCCATCAGGAGGGACGGCGCCACGAAAACCTGAAGATTGTGGGGTTGAAGAGTTGGACAGTGTCGAAGCGTGAGGCGTGAGCTGTGAACCAACAGCCTCGTTCACAACGGCGTCGTGGCTGGCGATAGTTTTACCATTACGTGCAATATGATACAAAGGGTTTCCTGAGATGCTTCACAGAATGCTTCACAGAATGCTTCACGGAATGCTTCACAGAATGCTTCACAGAATGCTTCACAGAATGCTTCACAGAATGCTTCACGGAATGCTTCACAGAATGCTTCACAGAATGCTTCACAGAATGCTTCACAGAATGCTTCACAGAATGCTTCACAGAATGCTTCACAGAATGCTTCACAGAAAAAGTAGCTGGCATCAGGCATGACAATGCTCGGCACTGAGGCATCCATCGGGGTAAATGCTGCTCGAGGTTTCCAAAATGCAGGCCCTCGAGTGTCAACTTCGGAAGGTACGACCACGTGGGTTTCGGCAACAAAACCGCAAAACTTGAAAAGCATCAAATCCTCCATGTCCATTCAATGTTCTGATTCATCTCCACCTTATTTTAGACCTCAGACATCCAAGTCTAGCACTGCGACCGTTGCACCGCAATCCCCAGACATTGATACTGGCAATAATACAGCACAATACTAATCGAATGTCCCACGCTTTGTCTGTTGCAACTTTGAATCCCTATCACCATGACACATCAATGTCAAGGTTGCATACAACGCCACCACCCCCAACAGTCCCTGCAGCCAAACCCCCACATAGCATCTCGACTTGAGACACCAACAACACAATCCGTCGCGCATCCTCCCACTGAGGCAGAAGAGTTCTGGGGTCCGTTTCCTGTCCTTCTGGTTGGCGGACAAATTATAGTGCTTACAGCACCTGGGCTCTCGAACCAACCACAACATCCGGGGAATCATGTGTCCGTCGAAATAACAGCCAACTTTGTAGATCAACGCGGGATAACATTTCTTCGTCCGCATCAAAGAATAGTGTGCCACGGCGCAAATAGTTCTGTTCTTCGTTACAGAAACTCCTCCAGTCAGAATACCATTTTCCGCCCTGCAGCCTTACCACGACCCTCGCACGCTGGCCACATGCAGGCCAGGTGACAGAGTTGCAGCTCGCTCAATTGCCGGGTTACCAGGGCTGCAATGCAAAGTATTTACCCCAGATCTAGCGTTGAAATTCCAACGCTATCGTTGTAGTCCAGTCGTACGGGTGAAGCAGCAGCGGTACCAGGCTACCGAGGACGAGGCCAATCTCCACGACACTAAACTCACGCCGTCTCGATGTTCTTGCTCCGTCGCGATTTTACTATCCCTGAGGCGGAATCACTTCTTCTCGTCTTGTGTATGGCGGACCGTCACCGAGGAGCTAAGGATCTCCGTTTACCCGGACGGTGATATTGATGACAATTTGGGGCGTCATGGCGGGGTGTGCGGTATTCACTTCCGGAGACCAGTTTAAACCTGATGTACTATTGATTTAATCATGGTTAATTAAATCGTGTATTTTATTTTATTCTCATCTTTTAATTAATTCTGCCAGAATTCAAGCCAACGTATAACATGATAGTAAAGTGTTACCTTTACGCCATGAAGTACGTCCAAACATCACGTACCGCCACAGCACATTCACGCTCACAACCGTGTGATTTGTCACGTCAAACTGTCAAATGAGAATAGACGTGAATAAAAATATGCCAGCGAATCCAGTGCCATTGCCGTGATGCATAATCGCCGTGCACAAATAAACGTCCAGTATTAGACGCCAGCTGGAAAAACGGTGGGGTCACATTACCATTCAACATTGTCGCCGCGAGCGCCCAACACACAGAGTGCATCAAACCAGAAATGTCCACGTGCCCAAAATCCGCATAGAAGTGAGAGCGCTTCCCCTCGAGGCGTTTACATTTCATGTACAGCGGTTACGTGTGTTTCATTTCATGCTGGGACAGTGTGTGGCGATGAGATATGATAGCCGCCCATGGACAATGGAGGCAAATAACATTCTCTTGATGCGTCACGCATTGGGGCAACAAAAGGTGACAAGGAAGCGAATAATCATGATGCGTCGAAATACTAGCTTTTCATTGGTGTTGGTTCGGTATTGTACAATGACATGTCCATCACTAATATGACCAGATGTGAGCGCACACTGGCTCATCACCAACACGGCACCAACCAACAATACGTAGTATTCTAGGGACGCTATCATCACTCCTTCTTGTTCACATCTCTAAGTCGCTTATACTTTCTCGGGTCCTTGCGACTCATGGTCCTCTGATCTCTCGTGCCTTTACCGCCTTCCCAGAATCCTCGGCCCTTCTTCCCAATGACGCTTCGTCCGCAGAAACCACACGCCTCCACCATGTAGTTCTGCTCTCTGCTGCACCAACCGCAAATCATGCGATTCGCCCACTCGTTGGCGTGGTCTTCCGCGCCGTCGTGGCATTTATCACACGGGTGCACGCGGTTGCAGCACGAGAACCGGAACCAACGGTACGACTTCTTGTAGTGAGCGCAGGCGCCTCTCTCTGGGAGCGGTTCCCCCGCGTGAAGACCGAGTTTCTCAGTCTTCCGGCGAGATCCGACTGTTGGTGGTGGCAGGGATCCAGGCGATATGAAGAGAAACTTGACTTCGGGAATCTTGAATGTGAACTTGCCGTGGCATTCGCGGCAGACGTTGGTCATGGTTTCACCCCTGACCGATACAAGTCCCTGGCTGGCGGTTGAGCACCGCGCACATGTTGGGACAAAGGTGCTCGGAAGCATATCTGCCACTTTGCATCCGGACATGTCGATGAATCCGGCGCGGGTCGAGTTTTCGTGAACGAGGGTTTGGTTGAACTTGGCTGTGAGTTGGGTGGCGCACTTTTTACAGCTTACCATCTTCTCGGTGCCTGGTTTTAGACCGGTGATGTCGTTTGTTGTTTTGCAGCGTTCGCATTTCACGCTGATGCTGAGGATGGAAACTTGTAGTACTTCGATGCCATGTAGCTCGATGGAGGGGAAGGACATCATGGTTCCTTTCTCCTGAGCTTCTGTAATTTGTTGTACTGGTTCCGGCTCCGCATCTGCCTTTCGTAGAATAACACCGCCTTCTTCGTCTGATGTACCAGAGCAAAACTCTTCGGAATCTTCGTCATCCTCCACAAAGTCCCACTCTGGCGGCCGTGGAATGACCTTGACATGGCTCCTCTCCTCGGGGGATATCCCAGATGGGCCGGCGACAGGCGCGTCAGCAGCAGAGGCCGCGACCTTCTGTTCTGTTTCCGCTTGCTTCTGAGCCTCAGCTTTTTGCTGTATAGCTTGGGCTTGCTTAGCGAGAGCGTGTAAATTCTGAGTAAGATAGTTCATATGGCTCATGAGAGACATTGGTTTTTGTTCCGCCGCCTTGACCGCAAACAATGCCTCGACCGGCTCGGCGTCAACACCCTCTGCCTCGTTGAGCTGGATTCTAAGATCCTGCAGGGGGTACAAGAGCGGGACAATCAGATGGAGGCTGTTGACGGAATGAAGGCCAGGGGGGAGTTCATTCCTTCTTTTGGGCTCAATAGGCAATGTAAACACGATTCCATCTGCAGAGCGTCGAAATCTGGGCAATCTGCCCATACGCGCCTCAAGCTGGCGCACCTCTTGCGCCCTCCTTGTTTTGGCCTCTGTAATTTGTTCCCTGGAATAAGACTCCTCGGGAATATAAGCCCTTACAACGGGCTTTGGCATAACCGGCTCACTCGGACCCGGTTCTGGTTCTGCCTTGGCAGAAGCAGCGGCATCAAGATGCCTCGTGTCCTTGAAGGCGACCAACTTGACAGTTTCGGTCTTTTGCTCAGAGAGAAACTTTTCCAAGTTCTTATCCAGAGCATTAACAATGGAAAGAATGGTGGCCCCCTTTCTCTCCAAAGCCAGCCTATCCCATCCTCTTTCGACATTTATGCCAAACCCGCGAGGAATGTTACTATTCCTGACTCGCAGTTCCGGCCTTTCATCCGGATAGCTAGCAGGAACGCGTACATCACACTCAAGATGAGTAAGTTCAAAGGGGAAATCCGGGTCGGAAGGCTTCAATTTGAATATCAGAGACGTCGTTCCATCATCGGTAGTAGTCTCCTTGGGAGAGAACCGCCGTCGAAGTTGGCCGAGCTGATATCCTCGGGGGTCCTTTTCTTGGGAGGCCGGAACCGGCTTAGGCACAATTCTGGAAGATGAAGGCTCCCCAACAGCCTGTTTTCTGGTCCGTGGCGAACCGTCGGGCTGCGTCTTCAGAGTGATCATGACTTGCTGGGCAGAAGATGTGCCGACGTTGAGAGGAATGGCGGGCGAGATGGTGGGGGTAGTCTTTTTTTGTGGTTTTCGTTTTCTGAACAAAGGAAACAACCAACGCCTTCAGTAATGCACAGTGAATATAACGATATGAGAATTGATGAGGATTGGACCCTTTGGAGGAGAGGAAGCACCAGGAGCCTTTTATGTCAAGCTCAAGATTAGGTTCGACGTTGTGAAGGTGGCGCTGGCGGAGGAAAAGTTAATGTGGGGCGAGGTTTACCTTTTCCAAATCGGGCACACTTTTGGTTTGATTCGCCGCTTTCTCTGGTACAGTATGGCTCATAATGAGGTTGGTGAGTCACAGACAAATGTCTGGAGTCATTTCAACATGCACCTGTTTCGCCAAGACCAAGGTTGATTTGATATCGTATTTCGGGGTGAATTCCATGTACAAAGCCAGATGAACTGTTGAAATTGCTTGGATTCGAAACACCAAATAGATTGGCTGCTAGATTTGGTGACGCAATGGGACGCCTACAACGCATGGATCGTTAATTGCCTGCCTAGGTAGGTATTTGCATTGCTAAGTATTTATCACAGTGACTTAAACTAGTCTACTGAACTCACCAGTTGTAGCTATTTCTAGACGATTAGTTTCAATGAAATGACGGTCTAATGAATAAACTCAAGTGGCTGCGTATGGTTTGTAAGTGCCAACTATAGACACACCATCTGGAAAGTCTTAAGAATCCGCAACAGAGGCGCCTTTATAGATATATAACGAAAACAGCAACTAAAGTACATCCAAAACAAGTTTACATACAATGTAACACTGACAACATCCATCCTCGCTAACACCCCTATCAATACCTCACCTACATTCCACCCACTACTGTCCATATCGAAGTAAATAAGAATTAGAAATCGCCTTGAAGCTAAACTCCCCACGAACCTCCTTCAACACAATCCCCTCCCTCTTACGTCCATTAATCCCTTTCCCCTCAGCCCGTTCCAAAATATCCCTCAAACCAGTTGCAATGTCCTTCAGCAGCCAATACCCAGTAACAGGCACATGCTTGAGTCCCAGTTTCGGGACCAACTCTTCGTGTACTTCCCGTGGGAGCAGGTACTTCTGCGCGTCAATGTCCCATACACTAAACACATATATATCGTGGAACCCCTTCTGAAATCCCTCAAAGTTGGCTTGGATGGAAGAACCGCAGAGTTCGCCCTGGATGGCAATGTTGCGGTTCAGCTCGTTCAACTTGGATGGGATATTTTGTCGCAGCGCAACGGACCAGAAGTGATTGCTTGGGTCTGGCGCAATGTCGCGGTTGCGCGAGCAGACTCCCACTGTGCCGCTTGGCAGGTGTCGAAGAGTCTCGTGATCTTGCTGCGCGAATGTAGGGAGGGTGCTGATATGGGTGCTATCGTTTCGGATGAAGTAGACTGTCATGGAAGATCCGTCCATCTTGGTGGATTCTTGAAACACCGCATCACCCCATTCTTCGAATACATTCGGTAGATTCTGCACACGTTCCTGGTCGGTTCTGTTTACAAAGACCGGGAAGGGAGCAAGTCCAGCTGGCTTTCCCTGCTCATAAACGGGGGGCTCCCACTTTCGAACGCCGAGGATGTCTTCAAAGCTCATGCTCTGCAATTCCTTGTCCGCATCTTCTTTGCCACATTTCTTCTGTAGGTCTTGGAGAATAGCGTTGATCTCAGGGAACTTGGTAAGTGGTACGAGGAGACCCTGGGATAGGACCTTGCGAAGCTTGATGGTCTTGATGCGGATGCCTTCAAAGTCGTCGTGCTTGGTGGCCTTGACTTTCAGAAAGGAGTAACGTTCGTCCAAAGCGGGGAGAAAGCTGTCAATCTCAAAGTATACAGACAATTCCCCGACCTTGTGCTCGCCTTTTGCTACTACGCAGGTCCATCCGTCGACGGTGGCAGACTCTATCAGGTCCGCGTCGGGGATTGGAGTGAGCAGTGAGACTCGTCTGACTGTGACCAGTCGTCGAGTCATTGTTGAGATGTTTGTAATAATACACAGGACGTATGTGTTTTTTATATAAGAATTTTATTGCACAATTCATGTTTATGGAGTTTGATCTATCTGCGTAAACTCGAAAACTAGTTGTAATAGTCCTGGGGTTGAGCGTGACTCACTCCGGCATTTGCAGTCAGCCTTACCAGCGTAACGGTTCCAACGGAATGAGCTACAAGGTAGATTTTCTTTGTGCACTTTCTGCCAGCCAAACTATTCTATATTTTTTGCATTATAAACCTAAAAGTAGTTTGACGGTTTACTTCACCTTGAGAGGATGTTTGTAGGTAGTTGTTAGTGGATATGGATGGAGGTAGCAATACGAAAATGTGTCAAAACAATCTAATTCATCACTTCATCAAACTCACAAACGTCATTCTGTCAAAACTTACAAGTCAGAATCACCTCTCATCACATTTTTTTCCCAGCTGAGTTGTGGGTCATTATCTCCATCCCGTCCACCACGACGGTGTCTTGCATCGGCTACGCAAGCCTCACATGAACTGTGCATGCAGCAGCGCACTTGGAAGAGAAACGCAGGACGTTTTACACGGTGAAATGTCTCGAGTCTGCCGTACACTGTGAGACAACGGCTCGTTCCCCGGCAGACTGCAACTACAAAAGCGGGCAGGTTTGTAAAACCACACTTCTGCAAAACAAAAAGTCGATATGTCACGCAACACCATCGCCTTTTTGCTTCTTATACGTCATGACTTTGTTGTCACCCCGCGTCTCAAAATTGCAGGTTTACGAGATTTTGGGCCTTTTCCCCCTTTCTCATGTCGCCAATAGCGTTTGTCATTGTCGATCTGGCAAGAAAGTGAAGCACACCCATTGGAACGATGATTCGGTGTAGTGCGTTGTTCCAATACGGGGTGATTAATACCCAATGGAACTGACCACGGCGTGGTGACAGATAGCCGCATGAGGCATCCTGTCATCCCATAAGACATCAAAGCATACGAGTTTGGACATTGGACATGGCACTAACGCAGGCTCGTCAGTTCCGGCGGCTGGCGTACAGCAATATGGGGCTAGGGAAACAGGCGAGAGGGGGGCGTGAGTGAAGAATGATGGTCCGAAACTCCTACACCAAGGTATCGTGAAGGCAAGAAACTGGATTTACGGATACTAATTTCGTCGACACGATCGGTTGATGTGCTGCGGGTGTGCATTGGGCATGCAGTAGTCCAGTGCGGCGGCCACGTCGATGCATCCAAGGGGAGGCGTCATCACTGGCCCGTGAGATGATCATGTTTATAATTTTGGAATGTTGACAAGTCGAGAGCGGTTTAATTGTTTGTGAGTGATGAGTGAGAGTAGATGGTACGTTGCCGTATTTTGCTCGTCTCCTTGGGCTCGGCGCGACTCAGACGTTGTTGTCGTTTGGTCGTCGTGACAGCTTCACCGTGACCACGGGGTTGCTGAGTTGTCCTTTAGCAGGCAGGTGAACAGGGCGATGGCCAACTCTCTGGCGGCCAGAGGCATCACGTACTCTGAGCCCGTGAGAGCATGCATCTTCACCGCAAGATCTTTGGGCTCGGAGCGATCCAAAAAGCCATCTAGGCGGCGCCGCACCGGACAAATTTGGACTTCCCTTACAGGCAGCGCCTCATTTTCAGGCAGCATGTGTGTGGCAGTGAAGGTGCCGTACCGTTTGCAATATACATTGACGAGACCATGGCCAGTCTGTATATTTCTTGCTAGTCGACCTGACACGAAAAAGAGTCGAGAGTGACAACGGGGCGGGCTGGGGCTTGACGGGAACTCAAACTCGACTCGACCACGCGCGTGCGATGGGGATGCATTTGGCTGCGTCTTGTGCGATATGCTGCATTTGCCACAGACGGGCATGACGGATGGAGCAGCATGGCAGCATGGGGTGTGGACTGCCAACTCAGCAAGTTGAAGGCAGATGACCCAGATGGCCAAGGATGAGATGCAGCTTGGGAGGTGTGCGGAAGGGTGGGAGATGGAGATTGGAGGGCGGAGAGACGACTCGATCAATTCTCTTGGATGAGATTGAACGAGAGACGGCCAGACAGACAGGGCGGTGAGGATTTTGGGCCAGCTGGACAACGAATACGGTCGGCCAGAATGGGGAAGAGACCCGAGGAGGATATTAATATAATTAATGGCAGGAAATAATAATAAAAATAAAAATACGAATAATGGTAGGTAATCATGTTGCTGCTTTAAATTTAATTGGAATTATCTTTTATTTTGCACCTCGATTTGACATGAATGACATTACAGTTGCGGCCCGAGATGCACGCACACGCCTTGCTTTGCTTTGCTTTGCTTTGCTTTGCTTTGCTTTGCTTTACAAATCGACATGTTGACTCTTGAGCACGGCCAGCTAACCGCACATGAAATGCATTTGACTCATTGAGCGTTTTCACATTCAAATTGTTGTTTGCTTGACACTTTCTACCTATTCGCTTCCAAATGCCCGTCGCCATTCTTTGTAGACCTAGTCACTAATATCACCACTGTGACAGCGACCTACACCAATGCCATTCAAAGAGTCAAGTCAATCAGCCAGCCAGGTCACTCCTCATCTCTTACTTGTAAACATAAACAACAAACGCCAGAAAAAGCCCAAGTGGCACCCACCGGAACAGACGGTGAGGCAGCCGCTGCGTCTCTGTCTTCTGTCTGCGTCTGCATCTGCATTCTGCATCCGCCACCTCCGCCACAATGCAAAGCTGCCATCCATCTGCTGACGAACTGGCACCAAGCTCAATGTTTGATTTCAATCAAGTACCACAGCCTGTACCATGTGTCCCGGCCGCCTGAAGACGTGCATGAAGCGACCAGACTGGAAGAATTAATAAACACCAGACCTGACCGTCTGGGTGTAAGTGAGCGCGAATGTAACATTGAACCCTCGCACACTCCGTCCTCGTTGAGTCCGACGGTCCGTGACTCAGACAGGCAAACAAAATTGCTGCAGAGTACATACCCTCCCTACGTTCCTTGCTCATTTCCAGCAGTGAAAAGTCGTATTACTGTAATCCTCACATAAGCATGCTCACTAAAGGCTTGACGTGTAAATGCAGTCGTGATGCGCTGTCGGTGTTTAGACGAAATGCACCGCCTCAGATGCGTCAAGTTGGATGCCTAACTTGGCAGATGCGTGTCCGAAGGCGTCAAGCACCCTCAACACAAAGGCAACGCTTACATATCAAACTGATGATTGACAAATGAGAATATTTTCATATATCAATTAAATGAATACGCCATCAACATACAATGCAGTGTTTAATTGAATTCTAGGCACTTTAATTTAATTGTGAAATATGCACCGCAGGCACGCGACCTCAATCGCAAAAGCCCTGGTGTAACCGTACTGTTGGTCCTGGTCACGGCTCTCAAAATCTCCATACCCTTATTAGCAGTAACATATCTGAATTGCGCTGTCATCTCTACCGTGGCGCCAACTTGGGACTTGACAAGATGCACATGACTGCTTCCGACAACGAGATGCTGGTGTGCCGTGTTGCATCTCATGATGGTGGTAAGATGGTTGGTACTTTGCCCAGTTGGCCGAAGCAGCCCCGGGGGCTTCAAGGACCAAAACTTTATCTCAGTATTGTGCAACCCTATATTACAAATAAAAGGGTTTTGTTATAATACTATTCTGCGAGACCAATATAAATGTGCAGATACTGTCATCGCCACCCTACACACTGGAAATTGCTGCCCTATCGCCGTTGCTGTCATTCAGCCCTATCAGCCGCAGTGGCTCAGCTGTATGACAGGGCAACATTGAACCATTCTGATCGTCCTCCGTATTTGTCGGATAGCTTACTTGACCCTTGCCAGTCGATCGTTACAGAGCCACAAGGATTATAAATAGGCCCATGTGCTTACCGTCAATCCCCGGGTTATGTAATCAGCACAAAATATCGCCATCTGCTCGGTTGATCTTTAACTTGAAGGGATTCTTAGATAACGCATCCGTCATATTCACAGTGTATGTAGGAATGTCGAATTAGGTTTTAGCCATGGCAGTATGCCAGTTCCGAAATTGGACTACGCCTGTCACAGACGCTGTCCAGTCTCCTATCAATCGACTGTTACCACACAAACAACCGCAACCCATTGTAACATCTAGCTCACCAAGGTCAATTTCATCATTGAGCATGTACAGAGCAAACCCTCAGCTAAATTAAATTCCCTACCAGCGCCCTCAAATACAAACTGCGGCGTCCAAGTCCACCAGGCAGCTAAGCCGCAACTCCAATCGATCGGTTCTCAACCCAACATGCGCCAGTCCCATATCTAGCAAACGAGTAATTCCGATTTCCCCTTCCGGCAAACGAGTACCCTCACTACCAACCACAAGGTCCCCTTCAGACCCTGCATATCATGCCCGTCACCACGGTCCCGAGCAACGAATAGAACCTCTCCATCATCTTTTGTCCACGCGTCTTCTTACAAGGGCCACATCATCAGCTTGCCCTTCCTGCTCGCCCTAAACATTGAACTGAATGAAGTTTAAACAACCCCTGGCCAGAACATCCTCATCGACAGCCATGGTGATAATGAAGGGCGCTGGTAGGGAACAACGCTGATTGGTCCATCGCATCCATCGGATTGACAAACGTCAACTGGACCCACAGTGTCCCAAATAGGCAAACGAAGTCAACCAGCTTTGAGACTTAGTTGCCATTGAATGGCTACCATGGCGTCCCAAGATGACGCGCAAGGATGAAAATTTGTTGCAAATGTGCAGAAATGAATGTGGGCTGTGCTGTTTCGAGTTATGTTAATACCGTAATCTATCGGATTCTAGCCGATGAACTGGCAAGGAGCCCTTGCCATTGAGCTCCTCGGCGGATATAAGAGTCTGGGGAGGGAAGATAACTTGGCCCTGAAATTTGACAACCAACGAATTCTCATGCTCTTTTGAAAACCACAAAAGTAATTTTTTTTGTAACTACAGAGACATACGAGTCAAATCACAATACCTACATTCACAATGGCCGACGACAAAGATGTCTGGATGTACAACCCGTCCTTTGCCTTAGCAATCATCGGCACCATCGTATACGGCCTCATTTTCATTGGAATCACATACCTGACCTTCTTCCGATACCGAGCGTGGTTCTTTACTGTTGTTGTTGTCGGTGCTGCAGTGGAAGTAGCCGGATATGTGTTACGAGCCTATTCTGCCAAGAACAGAACCGTCCTGGTACGCCTCCATCACCCATACCAGAATCTAATGTCAGAAATTCTAACTAGATGAATAGGTCCCGTTCGTCTTAACACTTACATTCACCGTCCTCGCACCCGTCTTCATAGCTGCAGGAAATTACCTCCTCATCAGCCGCCTCATCCGCGCTGTCCTCCCGCCGTCCCACCACCGCATTCTTGGCATCCCCGGCAAACGACTTACACCAATCTTTGTCATCTGCGACATCATCTCGTTCATCATCCAGGGCAATGGCTCTGCCATAGCTAGCTCGGATAATTGGCAGGGCGAGAAGGAAAAGATTGGTCGCTATGTTCTCATTGGCGGTCTTGCCTTTCAGCTCGTCGCCTTTGGACTGTTTCTTTGTGTGTTCCGTCGGTTCCATGTTTTGGCGAATAGAATGGCGACACCCTCGGCTCCCAAGGGATGGCAACAAGTCGTTCTGTCGGTTTATATTTCTAGCGTCTTGATCATGGTAAGTGTACGGCTTGATGAGCGGATTTGGGAAAGGTTACTGACTGAACATAGGTTCGATGTATCTACCGTGTGTGTGAGTTTGCAGAGGGCATGAATGGCTATGCTTTTCGCACCGAGTGGCTGTTCTGGGTGTTTGAGACGCTTCCCATGATTGGCGCGATCGGCATCTTCATCATTTACCATCCGAGTCGCTACCTTGGTCAAAATGGAGCTGCACCGCCCAAGGAAGCTCGGTCTGATGAATCTGTGGAACTTGTTGGCCGGCGGAAGTGGTTTCGTATGAGGCGCTCAAACGATAGCCCTGCTTAAGTTGTGAAGTTGCTTGTAAGTGGATTTGAAGATGTCTGGCTATGGTATGGTTAAATATTAGAAGGGCACCAGGACAACATAGACTGATGGTGGCTGATTGAATATTTTCTTTCCTTCATGTTTTGTTGTATTTCATATGCAAGGGATAGTTAGTATTATCATCTATACCAAGGCTCCAAGCGGCTATCAACACTAATATGAGACTTTTGAAGATTGGCGTAATACTTGAGAAATAATAGTGACACTTATAGAAGAGAATGAATAAGAGTTGATGAGGCTTAGCTCTAGGAGAAGCTAAAGGACATCAAGTACCTGATTATCGACGAGAAAGAGCTTGAAAGAATTGCGTTAGCTATTCTGGATTGATGACCGTCTCCACGAGGCATTCCAGAGTGCATGTAGGAATGAGAAACTCTGTGGTAGACCAAATATACCGTTGGTTGGCAACCACTTCCAAACTTCCAACTGCGGGACTTTCAGACTGGTCTCAGCTACGTAGCTGTCTCCGTGTGAAAACGCTCCAAGGCTTGATGTTAGATGCCCCATTTGATCGCAGTCACCTGCTTATGAGTCTCTCCCAGAGGGTATGAAGATGAACGGCAGGTTCTTACCCAGAATCCCTACCAGATAGGCCATGGTTCTGCATGGTTTTACTTGATACTACATGTGGCAGCGAGATGTGCTCCAAAATAAGCTCTATTGTTTAGATACTGTAGTTGCTCTACTAGTTGCTCGGCCCCGGACTTTCAACCTTTGGCTGATGCTACACTTTGCACCGCCGATCTACGTCCAAGGGACCAGGTCGTAGTATCTCATCATAGCAGATGGGCTACCCTTGTGAACGTGCCTTAATCTCAGTATCCCTCTCAGCTACCAGGCTATTTATGAGCCTGCGATCCTGAGTGACCTTCTTACGTTGACAACAGCTCGGCACGGCAAGTACTTTCCTCCCTATGTAGTCAGCCGGGTTCACGGAGAGCAAAAGAACTTCATTGGCGTATTGGCCCCCGTCCGCGTATTCTCCTCCATCGGTGTCTACTTCAATCATGTTGATCGCGAGTGCTTCCGGATCAGGGTCGTCTGCCGGAACGTTGCGGTCAAACGTGACGCCATAGTAGTCGATATGACTGAATAGTTAATAGTTAGTTCCCAGGAGCATCAAACGACCAAGTATGCTCGTACTCTAAAGCTCTTCTACCTTCCATGACCCAAGCCAAGTACTCATCCTGCACGGTGGGAACATGATTCACTATGTTTGGCTTTCCTTGCCCGTATAATGCTTCGTGCGTAAGTCTTGCAAGCTCTAGACCCCCGGGTTGTGGGAAGGGCCCAACATCTCGCCATGGTGCGTTCAGAAGAAGCTTTTGGATGGAATCTACCGGCCCTTGTATCCGGATTCGCAGAGGCCTGTCGGTTGGTAGGGGATGGAGACGGTGAGGAGGATTCCGTATGCAAGGATGGATGTAGAGCTCGAGTGCCATTGGGCACAATTGGCGGTTGACTGCTCGGCTTTGAGATTAACCAAGGCATGATCTGATCAGGTCTCAATATCAGAGTGCAGTCCATGTCTGGTTGAACGGTTGGCAGACATTTGGGATGGACTGTGCGTTCAGTCTGCTACATCAGCTTGCGGGTTCAACATTGAATATCACCAGGCATGCCGTCACTACTCCATAGTCCATGCCTGCGTGCCTAATAAATATTCAACATCCGCATCTCGCGCCAATATCGTAGTGCTTTCCTCCCACACTAGAGAAGCAATTCTTACGATGGTCTAGAATTCTACACGCTTAATTTATCAAATTATTCAAGACACAAGAACAAGATATCAAACCATGACATTTTGTAGAGCGCAATAAACAATGTATCTAACTGCTGGTCTTGCAACTTATGAACCACCAGACCTGTTTCTGGACCGTTCGACTCGTCAAGACGCAGTTCGGGGAACTATATGCTTTTCTCTTACGGTTTAGGACTTGAAAGCCACTGCTCTACCTATCTCGATATCTAGTATGTGATATTCGTTCCATCCGAAATGACTCTGTGAAAGCAAATCTCAGGGCCAAGTACTTTTCGGTTGCTGTTGAGAAGGTCGTTTTCATCTCCCAAGTATTTCCTTGCCATTCGCTCCACTTCTAAAGACCAGTTAGTTGACTCAACGTGCCCGGCTCCTTCAGAGACTAGCCCTTGATGGCGGTGTTAGTTACCAGAGAGTCAATATGTCCCAGATGTTCAACTCAAAGTTGACCAACAAGCAAGCAACCACGCCCACCATCGATCAATCAACCTTCATTCACCTCCTCGCAGCTCCAGCTGTGCTCTCTCTAAAGCCAGAAAACATCGCAATTTTCTTTCGAGGCAAAGAGCCAAGAGGAAGGACCGCAGACCGTTACCGCACAAATTTCCGAGGAGCACCTCTCAAGACGACAGCTCTTATGGATATTTACGGGTTGTAGCGAAGTCACTTGACTTTACAATTCAGATACAGTAGTAGCACTCCCCATAGTGGCCATCTTAGATTATGTCAAACCCAGGTCAGCCATTTGATGTCAGTATGTGGCTAAGCAGACTCCCAAGAATCCTCAATAGTAACGCCCCAAGCTGTTTAAGCGCAAGCATGATACCTCCTGTGGTAACTTCGAGCACGATACCGAAAGCCTGCTATTTTCTGGTTTGGTAAAGGAAAGGAAAGGGAATATTTGCAGTTAACAAACAACATGACTTTTGCGAGACTAGACGTGTTCCAGTCTTCGGTTGTACTAGCTGGTGGACGTCAAAACAACAAATGCTCATGGGGCCAGCACTCACACGGTATACAGCATGCATATAGCCTTTGGCCAAAGATAGTTGATTACAGCCAAGTACATACAAACACATTACCACACATTTAGGTACAGTCGGCGATATGCGGCACCTCTTAGTCTATCAAAGATTGTCACCATCCAGTATATACTCCGACTTCGTCAACACGAGCTGTTCCGACCTTCCTGCCCTGCTCTGAGCATCTTCCTTCCTTCTCCTCTTCTTCCTCTTCAATGACACCTGCAGCCTTCTTCCTCGATACAAGAAAGGGACATGGAAGTCCTGCGTCCCAATACAAAACAGTCCCTGCGGCTCCCCCACCATACAAAAATAAGCTTGGGACCCAAAGTGGCAGAAGATCCCTAATAGAAGCTCGCCTCAGACCCTCTTGACGGCAGACAGCAGTTCGGATAACAGAGAGTCATCCTGCTGAGCAACCTTTTAACTTGGATTCATCATTGGTAATTCTTCAAAGGTCGGTGGGATGCGATTTAAACAAAAAAAAAAAAAGTCCCACTCTGAGAACTGCCAAAGGCAGTCTCCCGTGGTAACACCGAGCACGGTGACTGTATCTCCCCCCTTTCCTGCTTGACAGGTGAAGAGGTTCTTTTATAGTCGGCTTACAGGCTGGTGTTTGGGTTACGTGTTAAGATCATCGTATTTGACGCTACTACATACGCCGCAGCTCTTACCCAAAGGCTTAGGTACTTGGCCAAAGGCTTTTGACCATTCAATTTTGACTTTCTGACTCACTAATATGATGCTCCCTATTTGACAAACATTTATTTAGTAAATTGCGTATTGAACGAGCACTCCGTTTAATGTACAGATCTCAACCACATGCTACGATTTAGCACTAAATATACATTAGGTGTGATCTTAGACTTGAGTTTGATCGGTCCGTGGAGTGAGTAGCATCCTCCCTTTTGCAATTGGCGATTGTCACTAGTAGACAATTACCTTCGAATCGCACAAAATACTCCGTGATCTCCTTGAAGATGACGGCTCACGCTGCACAGCGTCAACCCAGGACATGCAACCTCCTCAACCGAGACGCATCCCGGGCATGCAGTGCCACAACCATAAGCACACACACATACCAGCTACCCAAAGTTAGAGCGGTTGGGTGAAGCAAACGCAGCAGGGAGGGCCGCGTGAACCTACACAATGTGTCACCTAGTAGGCGTGAGCGTATCTAGCATCTCGGTCTAGGTAGGTGTACGATACGAAGCCGCCAAAGCAGCGACATGTTCCGCGTGGCAAGTTGTAGTAGTTGACTCTGTTCTATAACATGAAATCACTTCCAATCTCACTACCATCGAGCTGCAGTGGCTGCGGCGCCAACCCTTCGTCAGTAGCACTAAATTTCCAGAAACTCGTATCCGCCCTAAACGTAGTTTTCATGTACTTTGAGAAGCTAAGCGGCCACTCGATATACGGCCGATACATTTCCGGCAGCGTATCGTGAATATTCTGCATCCACATAAGGGCCATGACATTGCGGGCGTCGTAACGATGCCGCGTCTCGTGGAAGGCTACCTCTGGTCCTTCCTCCCACGCGCAGATTGTGCGGCTCATGATGATGTCGAGGAGGAGCATGTGGACAATGACTAGGCGCGCGATATGATTGTTCGGGTCGATGAAGGAGGCGAATTCTGCGGCTGATAAACGGCCAGCTTTTTCGTGGAGGAAGGAATGCTCCCGGAAACCTGTGTGTGATTAGCAAGTGAGGTATTGATAAGGCGAGGGGTGTTTGGCGTCCAACATTCGTAGAGATTAGTGGTGGCAGATGTGACTATTCGGCGCATCATGGCAATATGTTCAATGTCAATCACGCTGTGGCACAAGGGGCCGAGCTGTTCGAGACTGGTGCAGAAGCCGTCTGCGATGGATTCGTCTAGTAGTGGGAGGCGCTGCTCGTCTGATGCCGCTACCCAGGATGCTTTTTCAATGTAGACGTCTCTTTCGAATGTTTTGAATGTCGAGTTTTCGAGATCATCTACCACATGTGTACCGACTAGAAAGCCTGCGTGGCAGCAACATCATTAGCACAAAACGTTTCACGAATTTGCACATGTGGAAACAGCAGGAGACATACATCCACGGGTCATGGTGAGGAAATCTATAAGGCCATCTGGCATATGCGCCGCCTGAAAAGTAAGAGTCAGAATGGCAGCAAACGCCGCCTCAGTATCGGGAATAGACAGCTTCGGCTTCGACAGGAACTTGTTTAGTCTCTCTATGGCCGTCACTCTATGCTGCAGAGCAGAGTGCTTGAAATCCCCTGGAGAAAGCAAGCTCAGATGCGAGGCACCAAGTCCCAGCATCGAATGGATTAAAAAGTCGTACTGTTCGTCAAGATCAGCGGCATATTCTCCCGGTCTTTCATGAAGACTCACCTCATGCGACATCTGTGAAATATACTGCCACACCCGTCTCCCGCCCACAGGTAACGGCGGAAACGCAGAGATAAGAAAATGCTGAAAGAAGCGCAAGTCGGTAAACCCAAAAGACCCGGGATGCATAGACAACGGCTGAGGAATCGGCGATGTCACCACGATCGCCGCTCGTTGTTGCGCTTCACTCCGATGTGCTCCCCTCGTCTGAGGGTACTCGCACTCAAGTCCTAGCCGCTTACATGGTCCGCAGAAGGGCGTCACCTCGTCACATTTGACTTTTCGTCGCTTGCAGTTTGGGCAACCTGCCCGGGACTTGGTGTGGCCTTTTCTTGGGATGGGGCGTCGTTTGCCGGTTGTGGGTTGCTGGTGGTTGCTGGGCGAGGGGGATGAAGACCCCGAGCTGGGGGTGTACTCATATTCAGACATTTACGTTACTCGGATGGATGTTGGTTTTTCCGAGGGAGATGAAATAAATGATTCAAGAGCTCGATTTTGGTGTTTTGCTCTTCTGCTTCATGTCGTGCTCTTACTTGGCGATATCATGGGTGCGCCTTTGGACCAAAAGAGGCTGAAGTCAGCTCTCAGCCCTATTGGCTTGGAGTAAGCAGGGGGTTATGCTGCCCGACTCCGAGACTATTGCAAGTTGACTAGCGATGATGGAGATGGGGAAGCCACGCAATGGACCTGGTGCTTGTTACGAAGCATGTTGCAAGGGATACGCGGTCGCAGCCATTTTGGGCGTCGACATGACGACACTTGCACACCTTAAAGTGTACCTTGTCTGTCTGCATTACCGGGAGCAGACCCTGGTTTTCCGGGATTGAAGGCTTGGCGGTTCCTGGCTGCATTGTGTGACATTGAATTGACAATTGCTGTTCGATGGTGAGTGGTTGGTCAGTTGGTCAGTTGTGTTGCTGGAACGAATGGATAAACACTAGAAGCGCACATCACGTAACAAACTACCAGCACCCCAAGATTAATGTGGTCGACTCGGTGGCGAGTCGAAGCAACGTCTATTCTGCCATTACTTTTTTTACCTTTAACCTTTTTGGTATATTCCCTTTTTCTACCATGACTCGTCTAAAAGTCGTCGTCTCCAGAACCCGCCACAATGACATTGTTCACCTTTAGAACCATGCGACATAATTGTGTAGCCAGTTGAAGCTGCTGCTTCTTTCCAATCAACGGGTCAATAACAAAGGCTTCCTTCATATCGTTGTCGCCACGTCCCATGCAGTCCACGCCAAGCTTGCCGCGGCTGTTGGAGCCAGCCTTGACTTGCTGGCTCTTCACTTCAGCAAGGGTTGAGATGGGGTTGAGGCCACTGTTCTCCGCCAGCGTCATGGGGACGGTATCCAGGGCTTCAGAGAATGCACGCATGGCGTACTGCTCGAGGCCGGGCGTCTTGACGGCGGCATCCTCGACTGCCAGGGAGCAGGCAATCTCGGCGGCACCACCACCGTAGACGACTCGGTTGTCACGCACCAAGTTGCGCACGACACACAAGGCATCGTGGAGCGATCGCTTAGCTTCGTCGATAATCTGAATATATGAGTTAGCAATGAATGCTCAGTTCAGAGCCGAAAATGAGTCAAAGACATACCATCTTGTTGCTGCCGCGGCAGAAAACAGTTACAGCACGAGTGTTGGCGCACTCCTCAATGACCAACATCTTCTCTCTTGTGGTACCAAATGTCATCTCTCTGACAACACCTGCGGAGCCAAGCTTCTCGGGTTTGAGGTCTTCAAAACGAGGTACTATTCTGCCGTTGGTGGCAATGGCAATCAGCTCAATCTCAGGGCCACCAACCCAACGGACGGCGGGAAGGCCGTTTTGCAAAAGCAAGTGGTTGGCTTCATCATCAAATCCCCACTGGCAAATGGCCAAATTGGCACCTGTGTCCTTGACTTGCTGAATCATCTCAATGAACTTTTCCCTCTCGTAGTTTTGCAGCTTCTTGAATTCCTCGACGCTGGTGATTTCGAGTTTGTGCTTAGTCTTGGGCTTCGGCGGCTCAAAGGCGCATGTCAGGATGGCAATCTTGGCGTCCCGCACCTCGGAAGGCATCTGTGGGTGAGAAAAGTCCTTGTCGACAATGACACCCTTGACCAGCAATGTGTCTTCAAGCGAGCCTCCAACCTTGCCATCGACCTTGATCAGCTCGAAATCGACGTCCTTTCGCTCCAAGTCAGCCACCGACAGGACAGCGTCCACAGCAATGTTGGCGAATTGGTCGTGCGCCTTGGAGACGATCTTGCTGCCCAAACTTGTCCGTGCCACCTTGACCAAGTTAGCAGTGTCTGTCTTTGTGAAATCGATCGTATCTGAAATTCTGTCGAGCTCCGCAACGGCAATGTCGCAAGCCTGGTCGTAACCATCGGCGATTCGGATTGGGTGGATGCCCTTATCAATGAGGTCGGCAGCTTGTTCGAGCAGGGCGCCAGCCAAGACGACAACGCCAGTGGTACCATCACCAATTTCGTCGTCTTGGGATTTTGAAAGCTCTACCAGTAGCTTGGCGACGTGGTTGCTCACTTCCATCTGCTGCAAAATGGTGGCGCCATCGTTGGTGACTGTGATGTCTCCATCGGATGAGATGAGGATCTTGTCGAGGCCACGAGGGCCAAGGGAGGACTTGACGAGATTGGCTACAGTTCTAGCTGCAAGGATGTGGGATTTAACTGCCTCGTTTCCAAATTGACGCTTCTTCTTCCCTTGGCTATGCGTTTGTCAGGGACTAGATTCGACTCGCAGACCGTTATTTGGATGAATGGCGGGGCTTACTCTCTGACGACGATAAAGGGACGGCCTTGCTCATCCTTCAAAAAGGTGGCTGTTCAAAGAGAGAGATCCACATATTAGCTTCGGGTGCGCAGTACGAGAGTATGAGATGGTGAAGTTACCGTTGTTAGGATCCAAATCTAGTGAATTAGAATTAGCTTCTGCAGTGCACGATAACCCCTGGATGGCCACAAGTCAAACTTACTCAGCGTCATGTTGGCGATGAGCTTTCCGTGGTGGTGGAAGCTCTAACCGACAGTGTCCAAAAACTTTTACTTGCCGACAGCAAAGAAGGACCCCGAAATTGATGATGGGCTGCAGCTTGGAGCTCGTCGTCGTGGCCGAATTTTTGGAATATTGGTGTTGCCTTGGGCTTGTCGCAGTGCGGGACACCGGGAAAAGAAATCTCCGCCGCCCGTTCAATGGGAGTTGCGACCAGGCAGAACGTGGTTGGGCTTCTGTTGGCTTCTGTGCGCGCGGCGGTCAGTGGGGATCCACAGTGGGCAACCTTGGGTCAAGTTCTGCTGGAAGTTAGTGAGGGGCAATTTCAAAGTGGCGTCAACTCTGGTGAGGTCACTTCAATGTTTGCACTGCTCCCGGACTTGGAGGCACATACAGTCTGATCAGGCTGGGCATCACAGACAAGTTGACTTCTGCAGCGCATGGTCTGGAAAGCTTAGGCACATGTGCAGGCACCTAGCTTCAGATTTGACTCCCAGCCCCAATCAAATCTTATCAAGTCAATGAGCTGCTGAACTCCAGTGCTGGTAGTGGGGTGAGCTGTCTGGTCAACTGGTACTTAAAGCACCCTGTGCCACTTGACCAAGCTCAGCGTACCACCTCCACCAGCCAACACCTGTGCCCCTCCATCCAAGACCTCGACAACGACTTCTACAAATTGCCCCACGCTTCATCCGCAATCTTCGAGTTTGGTTCTAAAGACAGACGCTCATTACCCGTTTCTAAGCCTCAGATAACGAGCTGGAGGTTAAGGACTACAGAAGCCTTCTGCCGTTACTCGCTCTTGATCCATTTTGCCTTCTTTCGTCCGTGGCTAGCGTTTCTGCATACATCTCTCTCTTTGCTTTGCTCTTGAAGTTGTATGTGTCATAGCCCGATCCCGAGTCCTTGTGACGCTTCACCGGTGCAAGCTAACCTTCCCAGCGATAACCAGTAACGTCTGTGGATTGCGCAGAGTTGATCCTAGCCATCGACATCCAATCCGCTAGCATTTATCTCTAAATACCAAATTTCATACGAAGTCAACCTCATCAGCCATGGCTCCCGCCGACTACTACGACGATGACGATCTATACGATGAGGAAGCAGATGAGGGGGAGCAGGAGGATGAACTGAGCCCCGAGGACAAGGCAGCCATGGAGAAAGGCACCGCGGATGTGAAGAAGTCCCTTGGTGCTAATGCCACCAAGGTAACGGTCAAACAGATACAAGACGCATTATGGCACTACTACTACGACGTCGACAAATCTGTCGCCTACTTAAGCAAGACGTTTATTGCACCACCGCCGCCTAAACCTACCCCGAAAAAAGCCCCAGAGAGTAAGTTGCATGAATTCTCGTTTTCATCATCGCTCGGCCTGTTTGTAAGATCGTCTGGAGCTGCGAACCGATTGCCTTGGTCAGACTCATTGCCGGACCCTCCGCCTTGTAGTACATTCAGCTACAGGTCAAACGCGAATCCTGTCCAAGACGAATTTAGTGATATGCCGTGGCTGAACACACCTGAGAGCCGTCAAGCCATGCTGATAGCACCCTCGAAGCCACGAGGCGGATTGCTTGGCGGAGCTGGAGACGCTCCAAAAATGTCCAAGCTCCAAGCTCTTGCGGCTGCGAGAAAAAAGAAGAACGATGACAAGAAGGAGCAAGCAAAGTCTTCACAAGCAGAAAGTGGCTTGAAGAGATTATCAATTGCAGATGCATCTCCAAAAGAGAATGATGAGAGAGCTTCAAGTCCTGCGAAAAGGCAGCGTGTCCCGGATGCACAGGCGGCTCCGTCGCTGGCAACTTTGGATGGAGGCAGCTCTCGGAGTGAAGGTCCTCAAGAACCACACCCCGATCCCGTCCACATTGAAGTTGTTCGCGCTCTACAGGAGCCGCCAGAGATAGAACCATCGCCCCCAATTCAACAGGATGAAGAAACCGTAAAACCATTTGCCCAGTCAGCCCCATCCGCCTTCGCCAAGACCCTTTTCGGATCTGCTCCAGATGATCGACAAGCAAACAGGCCTGATTTTTATGCAATGCCTTATACATCCTCATCTTCCTTCCTCGCTGCAGCATTCTCCGAGCCTAGCCCGGATGACGTCGTTCTGGCTGCGCAGGCAAAAGGTTCGAACTTTGCGAGGGAAAAATAACAAGCTAATTCTAATATTTCCTCAGCCGGAAAGAAGACGGTAGCTCCTGCCAAGGGAACATCCACGCCCACCAAAAAGGACAAGAAGGCCGACGTTGCATCCAAAGATGTGGATGTGAGCAATGGCATCTCGAACTTAAAGGTCAGCGATGTGCCGCCACCAAAGAGCAAGGGCCTTGACGTGGCCAAAGAGTATGAGAAAAGCAACAGCAAGAAGAGCATAAGCTTTGTCGTTGTCGGTATGTTAAAGCTACAAGACTTGGCATTTTGAGCGCCTCAAAAGATGCTAATGTGTGATCAGGCCACGTCGATGCTGGTAAGAGCACGCTTATGGGGCGTCTTCTGCTTGAATTGAAATATGTCCAAGAGCGTACAGTGGACAAGTATCGCAGGCAAGCAGAGAAGTCGGGAAAGCAGTCCTTTGCTCTTGCTTGGGTCATGGACCAAAGAACGGAAGAAAGGGAACGAGGTGTCACAATCGACATCGCCACAAACCACTTCGAGACCCCAAATACGAAATTTACCATCCTGGACGCGCCTGGTCATAGGGATTTTGTGCCGAATATGATTGCAGGCGCAAGCCAGGCCGATTTCGCCATTCTTGTCATTGACGCAAATACTGGAGCTTACGAAAAGGGTCTCAAGGGACAAACAAGAGAGCACGTGTTGTTGCTGCGCAGTCTTGGCGTCCAACGCATCATTGTCGCCGTCAATAAACTCGACATGGTTGGTTGGTCAAAAGCTCGATTCGACGAGATTTCCGACCAAATCAGCGGCTTTCTCACTGGGCTAGGGTTTCAAAGCAAACTAATCAGCTTTGTGCCCATATCCGGCCTGAATGGGGATAACATTGCAAACAAGACTGAGGACGCATCAGCGGCATGGTATGAGGGACCAACGTTAATTAAGGCGCTGGAAGACTCGGAGCCGTCGTCGGCTCTTGCCATCACGAAACCCTTCCGCATGTCGATTTCGGAAATGTTTCGATCACAGCAACAGGGTACAACAACACTAGCTGGTCGCATAGATGCAGGCAACGTTCAAATCGGCGACGCGGTCATTGTACAGCCCAGCGGAGAGCCTGCGTATATAAAATCTATCATGGTCGATTCGGAGGCTCAAGAATGGGCAGTTGCTGGTCAAAGTGTCACCATCGCCTTGACTGACATTGACCCCATTCATATCCGTGTCGGTGACATTCTATGCAGCGCGGTGAACCCAATTAGCGTTGGCGACACGTTCACTATGAAAGCTATGGCGTTTGAGCATCTGATGCCGATGCCAGTGGACCTTCACCGTGGTCGTCTGCATGCGGCAGGGCAAATCGCCTCAATACCGGCAACGCTCGACAAGGCTACAGGCGAGATTGTCAAGAAGAAGCCCAAGATTGTTCAGCCCGGGGGCGTGGCTCGCGTGATGATTAAACTGGGGGCCAAGGTACCTTTGGAAAAGGGACAAAGGGTTGTCCTTCGCAGTGGAGGAGAAACTATTGCGGCAGGCTTACTAGAATAAGTGCACTCGGGATCTAAAGGATTATTGCGCTGTTGAGTCAAATCGGAGAAAAGAATTATAGGAGTTCATGCATAGATCAGTCACAGCTAAGCTAAGCTCGAGAGTTGGATAGCAAAAATAAGGACAGATATCACAACACCGGCCAGGATTCGCCACCAAGTTAGCTGCTTCGTCTACAATCAGCCATAAGAGTCATCTAGTGGATGATTTCAGTGTGGCTACGTGATGATGTATCATGGCATAGTAAGACGTTGATTGAGAACATTCTCGAAGTCCCCACATGAGGCTCTCGTGAGCAGACTGTGCCTGCATCGTACATCATGCGCAGTGAGCAACAAAGAGCTTTTGCAACTGTGTCTCTTTGTGTTATTTCAAAGCTGTCGTGACAGCATGAATGAAGGTCCATAAGCGATATTGGTTGAGTCATTGCGGCGGGAGCATTATCAAAGTGGCGATATCTCAGTTGGAGTCGGTGGCGTGGTTGATAACACAGAGTATGTGCCAGCATATGGAGCAAACCGAAACGGGTAGACTTCAAGGGGACAGATTGTAATGTTCCATCCCATGATGCCAACCATGAAGCAAGTGGCCAGGTCAACCAGCACGGCTTGGCCCTGGTTGGTTTCCAAAGTCGCTGGTGGCACTTGTGGTGTGGCCAGTGTCAGTGGGAAGAGGTCTGAGATGGAACACAGTGGCGCCAACGATAGGCTAAGGATGTGCCGGACTCAGTGCGGGTTATTGTCTTGGCACTGTTTTCGGTACAGGTGCCGCGGACTGGTTGCCGTATGGAAATAGCGAAAGGTGGCGGGTACATGACGTGAGGGGCCACTTGAGCCTGCCCCAATGCCCCTTGTTCACCAACAAGCAGACACCTGAACACACAATGGAAGCGAGCAAGCGTACAGTGCGAGATCCACTGGTACCCTCCATGGCCAGACCCCTGTCACGTGGGGCAGTCTCTGGGGAGTCAGGCCCGCCAGGAACCTTACGTGAAATCTGGCCTTTTTGTGCACTCTTTTGGACACCTCGACATTTTTTTTGGAGCACCGCTTATTCTTAAGCCATCGCGCCGCTTCTTCTCCCTCTGAACCCCGTCTTGTTTTCTTCATTCCTCAACTTCAACCTCCAATTGATACCCATACCACCCCTCTGGTGAAGACGCTGGCTTGAGGATCAAGAGAACCTCGCTGCGTAACGCTTTTACTTTCTTCTTTTCCCGTATTTTGTTGATATCCGCTGCCTCATCGAGATAGTTTCGAACTCACAGTACACACAACCCCCCCTTCTACAATGGCTCGATCACGGAGCACATTCGCCTTGGGCCTCGGGCTCCTTTGTTGGATCACTCTTCTCTTCTCTCCCTTGGCCTTCGTCAAGTCTGTTCAGGCTGATGACACTGATAGCTATGGCACCGTTATTGGTATTGTGAGTATTTCCCATCCTTGTGGTGGCATTTGCCGGTAGCTGAGCGAGCATGCGCTCCGAAATGCGCAGCTCTCAACTGCTACGTGTCCACTTTTCTTTTTCCGTGGCGATTGCTGACCCTGGCGCCTGCCTTTGTTGTAGGATCTGGGTACGACTTACAGCTGCGTCGGTGTGATGCAGAAGGGCAAGGTCGAAATTCTCGTCAACGATCAGGGTAACCGAATTACTCCTTCCTATGTCGCCTTCACCGATGAGGAGCGTCTGGTTGGTGACTCGGCCAAGAATCAGGCCGCCGCCAACCCCACGCGAACCATCTTTGACATCAAGTAAGCCTCACTAATCCACTGCACCCTGCAGGAGAAACCTGTTCAAAAGCACGGATCTGCTAACAACTCATTTACTTCAGGCGTTTGATTGGTCGAAAGTTCAGTGAGAAGGACGTTCAAGCCGATGTCAAGCACTTCCCCTACAAGGTTGTCTCCAAGGATGGCAAGCCTGTCGTCAAGGTCGATGTCAGCGGATCTGAGAAGACTTTCACTCCTGAGGAGATTTCCGCCATGGTTTTGGGTAAGATGAAGGAGGTCGCCGAGTCCTACTTGGGCAAGAAGGTCACCCACGCCGTTGTTACCGTCCCCGCCTACTTCAATGTGAGTATTCTCCCCTTACTACAGCTGGTTTCATTGCCCAGAGAAATGTGCTGACAACCATTGCAGGACAACCAGCGCCAGGCTACCAAGGATGCCGGTGTCATCGCCGGTCTCAATGTCCTCCGAATTGTCAACGAGCCCACCGCCGCCGCTATCGCCTACGGCCTGGATAAGACTGAGGGCGAGCGCCAGATCATTGTCTACGATCTTGGTGGTGGTACCTTCGATGTCTCTCTTCTGTCCATTGACCAGGGTGTTTTCGAAGTCTTGGCTACTGCTGGTGACACCCATCTTGGTGGTGAGGATTTCGACCAGCGCCTCATCAACCACTTCGCCAAGTCCTACAACAAGAAGAACGGCGTCGATATTACCAAGGACCTCAAGGCCATGGGTAAGCTCAAGCGTGAAGCCGAAAAGGCCAAGCGCAGTCTGTCTTCTCAGATGAACACTCGCATTGAGATCGAGGCCTTTTTTGAGGGCAACGACTTCTCTGAGACCCTTACCCGCGCCAAGTTCGAGGAGCTCAACATCGATCTCTTCAAGAAGACCCTGAAGCCTGTCGAGCAGGTTCTCAAGGACGCCAACGTCAAGAAGACTGAGATTGACGACATTGTCCTCGTCGGTGGTTCCACTCGTATCCCCAAGGTTCAGGCTCTTATTGAGGAGTACTTTGGTGGCAAGAAGGCCTCCAAGGGTATCAACCCCGATGAGGCTGTCGCTTTTGGTGCCGCTGTCCAGGCTGGTGTTCTTTCCGGAGAGGAGGGTACCGAGGAGATCGTTCTCATGGATGTCAACCCTCTGACTCTTGGTATTGAGACCACTGGTGGCGTCATGACCAAGCTGATTCCCCGCAACACCCCCATCCCTACTCGCAAGAGCCAGATCTTCTCTACCGCTGCCGATAACCAGCCCGTGGTCCTGATCCAGGTCTACGAGGGTGAGCGATCTCTTACCAAGGACAACAACCTTCTTGGCAAGTTCGAACTTACTGGCATCCCCCCCGCGCCCCGTGGCGTCCCCCAGATTGAGGTCTCTTTTGAGCTTGATGCCAACGGTATCCTCAAGGTCTCTGCCCACGACAAGGGCACTGGCAAGCAGGAGTCCATCACCATCACCAACGACAAGGGCCGTCTTACTCAGGAGGAAATTGACCGCATGGTTGCTGAGGCTGAGAAGTACGCCGAGGAAGACAAGGCTACCCGTGAGCGCATTGAGGCTCGCAACGGTCTTGAGAACTACGCCTTCAGCTTGAAGAACCAGGTTAACGACGCCGAGGGTCTCGGTGGCAAGATCAGCGACGAGGAGAAGGAAACTGTAAGTTTATGCCCTAAAGTGACTTGAAGCCCTGTGTAATAGTAGCATATGACTAACAGTATACGCAGATTCTGGATGCCGTCAAGGAGGCTACTGAGTGGCTCGACGAGCACGGCACTGACGCTTCCGCTGAGGACTTTGAGGAGCAGAAGGAGAAGTTGTCCAACGTCGCCTACCCCATCACTTCCAAGATGTACGGCGGTGCCCCTGGTGGCGAGAAGGAGGCGGAGGGTGATTTCCACGACGAATTGTAATTGCATAGATGTCATCACTAAAAACGGTTTTTTTTAACGAGATGAAATAGCTCTGGTCCGGGTGTTTTGCAAGGTGTACGGGCATTTTGGCATGTCGGATCTAATCCTGCCCCGGAATGTAAAGTAGACACATAAACTAGGCTTTTTGAGACCACGATGTGTGCCCGTGACCGTATTTGTATTTTTTTTATGGCCAACATACCGTCCGACGAAGTCTAGCCATTCTCCGCAAAGGCTTCGGCCCGACAACTGGCAAGGCTGGTGAGAGTCATTGCTGTTGGGCGTGAATCGGTGCATCTGCACCTTCCGGAAGCATCCGGGCTATTGTTCGTGCTTTGCTGCTTACCTAGAGTGGACGGGCATGCTATTGTACTGCGGCAAGACTGATGCAAGACCTGTCGAGGTCATAGAGGTGGTTTTACTCTGTAGGTTCTCTTGATGTTCTCATCCAATGCTTTGCTAACTTCAAAGTTCCCGTTCACTCCAGCATCTAGGACTTCAAGAACTCAACCCCCAGCTGGACTATTCTTTCCCCGAGGATTCTCGCGATAAAGCCAAGTACATTCAAGGAAGAGAAGCCTCTCGCCACCTGGTTTCTCGAATTTGACAACCAACAACCTTTCAACGCCGCCTTCTCTACCTGCATCGTCACGATACGCACCGTGTCTGCAAGAAATGGAGGACACACCAGGACATCAATTTCTGGCTTCAGTTCGAGAGATATTTCAAGAAGCCGAAAATGAAGGTTTCACTTCGCGAGCCGAATTCCGCGAAGTGGCCCGTTCAATACTCGCCTTTCTTGGGACATGCAAGAAAATGACAGGAGCCCGCGCTCGTGCCAGCTGTTTCATTTGTTTGCCAGATGGCCGGACCGTCAGAACCCACGTGGCACTACCTCCAGGAGGACTAAATTTGAGCAGGCAAACAAACAAACAGTTACGAGAGGCGGAGCATGCTCATGAGTTTGGCGGCATCTTGTTGTCAGCCATTGATAAGCAGTCGAAAGCCCAGCAATTGCTTCCTAGCAAACCTCGTGAGAGTATGACGAAGGCTCGGAGACGGGGTTCAACAAAGAGGAAGTTGGGCGAGCGTTCACTGGCTTCTTCACCGGAATATACGCCTGTGGAAAGAGGCCCGCGTCGGAGCAAGGCAGCCAAGAAGTCACCCGTATCGGTGAAGAGCGGGCGCAAGAGCAAACATACAAACGACGAAGGTGACGATGGCCTTGGTGAAGCAAAGGGCCAGATACCGGGAGGTGTTTGTGGTCAGGTGCGTCGACCCGTGGTGTTCAAGAGACCAACGGCGGATGGTTCACAGGGAAAGCAGCAGCATGCGCAAGATACAAAACTTTCAATAATTCTACGACGGACGAAACGGTCTATGGAGACTTCTACGCAAGAGACTGCGCTTGACGGGAATTGTGATCCTGTTGCCTCGACAACGGCCGCAGATTACGGGGAGAAAGACCTTGCACTGAAGAAGTCATCGCCTATAGAGCAGCAAACACCGGAAATGCAGTTGCATGATGACGCGGCCGAGTCCAATGTATCCAGTGACAGCGAGGACGGGTCGATTTTCTCTGAAGAGTCCCGCGCTGGGTCTCCGATGCAGGTAGACTCGCCTGAAGACTTGGCTGCGGACAGTCTGGCTGGTAAAGAAGAGCGAAATGTGAGTATATTCATCAACAACAGCCTGTTTAAGCAGTGAGACTAACCAAGTGCAGGCTATTGAGGCAAAGAAAACTGGTGTAAGTGCTGGGCAGTCAGGGGCAGCAACTCGACTAGAACATATGTTGCCACATATAAGCGACCAAATCTCGTCTGTCAGTACTGAACGCTGGGGTAAATATCATCGCAGGATCATGACTTTTGCCAACTCGGAGACCATTCGGGAGGCAAGCTACGAGACACGGCTCGAGAAGATTGCCGAGATAGTCTACATGCCTGAGGAGCTGAGTGCAATTGCTGCCAAGGAATAGGATAGATTGGTGCGCATTGCACAGCTTTGCTCGGTCATCGCGGAGACGTTGGGGCCTGAAAACGAGAATGTTGACTGCGAGATACTCAAATACTGGGTCGACACGAAGAAGGATTCTACATACAGCTTGAGGGAAATGTTCAAGGACGTGGACTTTGCTGCCCGCATGAAGACATGGGCAATTACCTAGGTATTTGTGGACATGGAGTGACGTGTCACTTTGAAGTGTTCTTTGCAGAGTATTCAGCTGGTGGAGGGTGTCTTACACAAGATCTTGCTTGTACTAGATTTAAATGCAGCTTTGCTGGGGCGAGACGAAACGTAGCATCATGGCAGGTCTTGAATCGGAATAATCAGAAAGTCACTAGGCCGTCCATCAAGAATATGAATAGAAAATGCAGTGTCACACATGTAAGTGATGGTGGTGTGTACTCCGTATGTGGCAGTTCAATGTTGCACACATGATGCTCCCTTCGGTTGCAGGCAGAAGCTGAAGCACAAAAATACGATAGTCTCGCTTGGCAGCGGATATGACTCGTTGCGCATACATAAGGACACCTTTCTTCCGTCCCAAGTTGTTTCTGTAAACCGTTTCCTTTACTGTACCGTTTAATCCCATTGTCCCATGCACCATCACGCACTCACCCAGACACTGCTCATCAGACGAAACCCTCAACACCACCTCAAACAAGTGTCCTTCATAGCAAACATCGCAACACAATCCAAAGCAACCATGAGCGCCAGCGACAAAGCCTTCTGGGACAAATCCGCAAAATCCTACTCCAAATCAAAAGTATCCGACCAGCCCGGGTACGAGCGCACCCTCAACCTCTCAAAGAGCTACCTCAACAAGACGGACAAGGTGCTCGAGCTAGGATGCGGCACCGGCTCATCGGCATTCATCCTCGCGCCCTCTGCGGCCAAGTATCTCGCTACAGACATATCATCTGAGATGATCAAGATCGCCAACGAGAAGCACGAGGCGCAGGACCAGGTACCGGGTCTGGAGTTTCGCGTCGCCACCGCAGAGGACGTCGCCAAGGATGGACTCAAGTTCAACGCCGTCCTGGGATACAACTACCTGCACCTTTTGCATGATCCGTGGGGTACGGTGCGTACCGTCCGGGATATGTTGGAGGATGGCGGCCTTTTCATCAGCAAGACGGCGTGTTTGATGGATATGAATCCGCTGATGAGGTGGGTGTTGCTGCCGGTGATGCAGGTGGTGGGCAAGGCGCCGCACGTGGATAGCTTTACGGGGGGTGAGCTGAGGAAGAGGATTGAGGAGGCTGGGTTTGAGATTTTGCTGGATGAGGTGCATGCTTCGAAGGGGGATGATGGGCGGCCGTTTATTGTGGCGAGGAAGAAGTGAGGGTTTGGGGGATTTGTACGATGGTGATGTTGATACTACTCTACTCTGTTTGATGATATGGCTATAACTAATGACGATATAATATGTCTCCCGTTTGAAGAAATCCTACTGTGCGCGTGGAGTAGCTGGTGAGTGCTTTGTTGTCGCATATTGTATAGCTGGATCATACAGTTTCTGTGCGGATTGTGAGTTTAGTGTTTGCCGTGATTGTCAACAAAGGCTCCAGCTTCACAGTGCCCTATAGAGTGCACGTTCACTTGTTGCTGTTTTCATTATATAAACCCGAGACTGTTCCTCCGTGGTGTTTGTCAGCTTTTCCCTTGGTCACAATACAGAAGATTGTTCATCAGTTTCTGATCTGCGTGTAGGCCATCCGCAGGTGAACTGGTCCCTTCTCAAGCCAAATTTACGACTGTTATACGGGAACTTGGCTAGTTTTTTGGTAGGAATCTTGATATACGATGGCCAGTTTCCGCTCTTTCCAAAGTTTTTGCTCATGTTTATTGAAAACTTAGACTGGGTTCTCTGCTTCGGGTTCTCAAAAGCTAGTCAGTCATCTTCATATTAAACGATTGTCCGTATAGTCTGCTGAAGTAATCAGCTCTGGCATCTCATCATCTACTAAGCTAAATGGCAGCGTTTCGGGAACGCCGCAACACTGAGATTACAACTCTTTAATTTTCAAGGCTTTGTTAACAATAATGCTATTGAAGGAGGTCGAGTAAAATATCTAAATCAATGCAATCTATTACAATACATACAATCTCGCTATACCGCCGTCTCACATATTATTTAAACATCCTTCTCCACACCAACCAACTTGGCACTCAACTCCCAAAGCTTATCCTCTGCCTCAGCATCATACGCATGCGCAGCAGCGCCTGAGCTCAAAACAGTCGCCTGGCTCCCAGCTGGTTCCGCAACACCACAGTCGGCGAGATACTTGCCGCCCTGGCCCTCCCAGACCTTTCCAACAGCCGCCCAAACAGACGTTGCCGCACCCTGAGGCGGGCTCATCATCAGTGTGCTGACATTGTCATCGCTTTTCCACGAGTCCAGCATCTCGGTGGGCGTGTAGGCCTGCAGACCCGTCCAGATACCACCGGGATGTAGGGAGAAGGCGTGAACGCCTCGGGGACCAAATGCCCGGTCGATGTAGTTGGCCGTCCAGATATTAGCCGTCTTTGACTGTCCGTAGGCCAGCCAGGGGTCGTACGAGCCAGGCTTGTCGAAGTTGTAGTTGTCAAAGTTGACGGGGGACATGCGGTGTCCTGAGGAGGAAACGTCGACGACGCGCGAGTTGAACTCGGGCGTTGAGCTGGAGATGAGGGTTGGGAGAAGGAGACGGATGAATAGGTAGTGAGCGAGGTGGTTGACTGCGAATTGGCGCTCGAATCCGTCTTTGGTCTTGGTTTCTGGGCATGCCATGATTCCTGATGTCGTGTTAGCTGGTTGGGCTGTTGGTGTAAGTTGTTTTAGTCAAACTTACCTGCATTGTTGATGAGAACATTCAAATTGTTGCTCTTTTGGAGAAAGTCCTTGGCAGCTCTGCGCACAGAGTCAAGAGAGTCCATGTCCATCTCGATGATTTCCAGCTTGCCCTTGCCTTCGGTCGTCCTGAGGATATCTGCCTTTGTGGCAGCGGCCTTTTCGAGACTCCGAGCCGTAAAGTAGACGTCTGCACCGGTGCTGTGCATTGCTCTTACGGTTTCAACGCCAATGCCGGCTGTGCCGCCGGTGATGAGGACCACTCGGCCAGTCCAAGTGCCCTTGGCTCCGTTATCTTGGACAACTTGGAGGGCGGTAGGGCGCTGGTCGCCTGGGCCGGAAGGGTTGGCATAGAGATCTGTGTAGGGGTGGAATGCGTCGGACATTTTGAGGGGTACTTTGAGTGATTTTGTTTTAAATTGAAGTGTAAGTTGGGTTTGTAAGTGATATTGTGTGAGTATTGACGGTGTTGTTGATGATAGTTGTGATGGTGTTTGTTATGATGAGTTTCTCCAAACTGTAATGAGGGACTTGTCTCTCATATTTATAATTCTTTTTTCGCCATAAACAGCAGTATAAGTTGATTCCACATTGTTCAGCATTTAAACTTTCTGAACGCCAAAGTGCAACTATCTCCGTGTGGCATACAAAGCAACCCGGACTTAAAAGCAATGAAGCGGACATTTCCGCTCCGCAGCCGCTCGAGGCCGCTCCAGTCCGCTCCCGCAAATTGTGGGGCGCTTCTCGCACTCGCACCGACGGCATCGCATCTCAAGCTGCTTATGCTGCGCAACAAACTCACCAGCTACAGATTCCAGTGTATTCCCCTGAGATCTGAGTGCCGGTAGAGTGGCATCTCGCGTGGACCCTGGATCCAACGGCAAGCCACGAGGTTGCGTCATGCCAGCCCGCCAGGCGACCCAGGCCTGCAGAGCTTGTCGGTATGTTTGTCCCGCTTCCTTTGCTGTAAGTCACAACGACGGTGACTTGGCTAATCTCCGAGATTGATAGACGCTTGAAACGAAAGTGCAGCAGAGATCTCCCCTCATGTTCGCTTGTAAGATGTCCAATTCACTTAAACTCCTCCGGTGCTGCTACTAACTCCAAGCATAGTGTATAAGACTCGGCAAAACATGCGAGTACTACCCCGGTGATGTCGGCGCAGAAAACGCACCAAACACAGACCTCGCATCAAGATTGCACAATCTAGAACAACTCCTCCAAGGAAAAGCATCCCAAAACTTGGACTTGGAATCCATGCGTTCAAATTCCAAAAACACATGCGAACCAACCGTCAATACAGACTTCCCCCCAGCCTTCTTCCTCGACCCAGACCACTATTCCAGATTCCAAGAATACCAACTTTCCTCCGAGATACTCCCCTGGGTAGAAAAAGCGCAAGAACTCGTCAAAAATGACTGGCGCGAAATCTGCGAGCGCTTCCTATCAACCATTTACACCTGGTTACCAATGATCAGCAAGAAACGACTGTACTCGGAACTAACCTCCTCTCAACCCGGTAGCAAGCCCGGCAATGCTCTCTTCCTGCTATGCATGAAGCTCTGTACTAGTAATCAGTCTGAGTCGGCAGATGATTCTTCCTGCGCAGATAACGAGCTGTACAATGCTGCCAAGCAGTGCTGCTTTTATGCCGAGTCGGGTGGCTATGTTTCGCTGCGGCTGGTGCAGTCACTTGTTCTTTTGGCGGTTTACGAAATGGGCCATGCAATTTATCCGGCGGCGTACTTGACGGTTGGAAGGGCGGCGAGACTGGCGACAGTTATTGGGCTGCATAATATGAAGCTCGCGAAGCAGCTCTTCGTGGTGGCAGATATGTGGAGTTTGAGGGAGGAACAGCAAAGGACGTGGTGGGCGATTTTCATTCTTGACAAGTAGGAATTCCTCCTTTCTCCATGTTACATGCGTTTAAATTGAAACTAATTAAAGATAGAGTTGTCAATCTTGGTTCTCCGGGATTGCCACTTGTCACGCCCGATCCTTGCGCCGACCACCTTTTGCCCGTCAACGAGCGAGACTGGAACGAAGGCGTAATCGGCATCAATGAACCTGTTCTCGCGCAATCCTTCCACGCCGCCGACTCCATTGGCAAGTTTGCGAGAACATGCCAGGCCGCACACATGCTCGGCAAAATCATCACGCACGTCAACCGCTGGAAAACCGCCGTCATGGACGTCACAGAAGTGCTCTTGGAGTCGTTCCAGCTGCACAAGGCGCTGGCAGCACTGGACGCGAGTCTAAATCCGCCTGAGTCACTGCAAGAATCATACCCCAGCCCTGACTCCTCTGTGCCCGAGAACCTGAACTACGTGGCGCTCTCGATATGCTGCTCCGCTCGATACCTGCTCTACTCGCAGTACGCATGTAACGAGAGCAACAGGTCAGCCGGCTCGGAGCGCATAGCGCTGGAGACGGAGGCGCAGCAGCTCTCTATTCAGGGTATGGAGCACATCGCCAGTGTTGCGGTGCCCAGGATAGCGAGATACATGGAACAGGTGGTTGCTTCGCCGGCGGTGCGGCCGAGCGTCAGTTTTGTGCCCGGGCATAGCATGTACTATGCTGGGCTGGAGTGCTATTGCTTCTACAGGGAGTTTGATAACCAGCTTATGCTGAGTGGGATGAGGCAGATTATCGAGGGGTTCAAGGCGCTGCGGACGGAGTGGAGGGTTGGAGGTACGTTTTGCTCCGTGATTGCTTGCTTGGATAGAGTATTTTGGTTGCTGACTTAGCGTAGCGGAATACTTGGTTCTTCTGGACAAGGAGCATGTGTTTGAATTGTTGGAGAGGGTAGACCGGGACGCTCTGGAGAGTAGGTGAATGAGCTGTGTTGGACTTGGGTTTCGGAGATTTGGTTGCACAACAGGGTTCGTTACACGTTTGATTCAGGTTTGGCATTGTTTGGTTGCTACAACGCGAGCGGAGCAAAGGTGTTGCTGCCTGGGTTGACTCAGACGTTACGAGAGGTCGCTTTGTTTGATGGTTCTGTATGTTCTTGGGGGGAGTATGTTTCGGTCAGAGGGAACTCATTGCTTGTCACTCCTCGGCGTCAACAAGTCGGGTAAGTGGAGGTTCCCATGAATCGCAGGTATACATCCGGAAGTTCATCACAGTTAGTTTGAGCCACATCTTGTAGTCCAAGACATGATTGGAGTATGAGATTGAATCGCGTCCATGTTTTGGAGTGAGTGTTGGTTGTTGAGGCGGGGAAGTCCCCGTGAGGTTGGCGATGGTTGCATCAAACCAGTAAGAGAAGACATATATCTTTGCTGAAAGCTACGGTGTGTCAATTGGCGTCTGCATCATTTCGACGGTATCGGCTGCAAATCAGTCTAATTTGGCCGGCCCTTGATGAACATTTGGATGATGTGGTCATAAAGTGACATTGATGAGTTGGTCAATTTCGGCACGACACAAACTGGGCCTGTTTATAAGTCGAACTGAAACTTGCAGGTAAGAAATAGTCATCGATGGACAGACTTGTGCAAGGAAGTAAGTAAAGCATAGCATGCAGGAGGTCAGAGGACAGGGAGAGGAGAAACGGGAGGTGCTGACTGGAACAAGGAAGCTGAGTGGTGCATGTGCACAACATTGAAGTCGGAAATAACTGGCGCAATGCCGACTGAATTGTCAACTGATGTCTGGTATTGTCAAGTATTTGCCAGGACTGAAGGGTCTCGGTAACGGCTGGTGGGTATCTTCCGGGAGAATCCATGTCTCAATGGAGGCACTGGAATGGTCCCTGGTGAGGTCGTTGGCGTGCATTCAGTTGTGCATGTGCATGATGGACATGGAGTTAGTGAGTGCTTGCAGGTTTGATTCAATGGATAAGTCGCGACGTGTTTTGCCTCGAGGGCAGGATTGTTGAGGGAAAGGAGGGACTGATTGAATTTGATGATTGCCAGCTAATCAAGATTTCCAAGTTTGAGTGACCATGCGTGTCAAGTCATTGTTGAGGATCGGAGTTGACGGACGGCTGTCGGTGTTCGGTCCATGTCCATTCATGTCTGGTCAATCCATGTCCTTGATGGAGTTTGATGGCAATGGCGATGGCGCAACATGTTTGCCTTGAGACGCCTTGCCGGATTGGGAGTGGATCGCCCCGCATTCGCCTTTCGCCGCTGTACGGGTGACTACCAACTGTCCATGTCCACAGGGAAAAGTGACCTCTAACAGTGTCTGGTGGACATAATAGTGCACAGTGGTAAGGCAAGCAGCTACAGAGCCATGTTGACATGATGCAGTTGACCATCAGTGAGGCGCCCTTGATGACGATTCACCACTGACGCTCTGCTCTTCAGCACCTGCAAGCTCAACATTGGAGTGCTCCATTCGCTCCATTGATGCACGTCTCGATGGCGGCACTGCCGATTTGGATCAATAATAACTAGCAACCGCACTGCCCTCCGGCCTCGACTGCACTTTCCACTTTTCTTTCCACCTTGATTCTTCATCAATCGCTTTCACATCTCTCTCTACATCTGCACACAATCGTGTTCAATTTCGGACCTCGCTACCTCCCCCTCAGACTTGAACATTGCCGTTTTGACGCTGCCTGGCCTTGCGCAGCTGAGCCCTGTTGCTCAACTGCTTCCATTGCATCCATCACTCCCCCGCCGACTGGACATTTTCGGGTACGCCTGCAGGCTGCCTACCTCTGACTCTCCGGTTCCTCTGGTTCCTCCCAGTGTCCCAGTGTCCCAGTGTCCAACCAGCCCTGCTGCAGGCACCAACATTGAACCGCCAACAAACGCACCAACGCACATCTGCCCGTGCTACTTTTGTCCGACGTCTGGATGCACGAGTAACAAATAATCAGACAGCATTCCTCTCTCTCGTCCTCTCTGCATTGCATCAAAAAGCCGCCCGACTTTGGGCTGCGCATGCCGAACGACTCCGGTTGCCGTTGAATGCGCCGACCGTCTCGGATTTGACTAGACCAGACACCATATAGGCATAACCGCCGCGCTCCCCCAACGACTGTCTGGTTGCTGTGTCATCAACATTGAAAGTCTAGTGCATTCCCAATTGCCTCTCATTTCAAGTGCCGCCACCAGCGCCGCGACAGCGCCGGCCACATTTACGCTCCTATTGACACGCATCTGCAATACTGTCCTGTTCACAACTTCACTACGTCGCCGCATTTGCGACACTTTCATCTCGCAATGGCTTCCGACTTTCCCGTCAAAAGTATGACGCCTGAGGGCTACGTTTTCCCCTCCCACCGGCTTCGGCGCACATGCGACCCTAACAAAGTGCCCCTCGTCCTTGTCGCCTGTGGATCATGTGAGTGCCGTTACGTCCCCCACGACAAAAGCTTGAGCATCAGCAGACTTGGTATGACTTGGCTTGGCTTGGAATAAGGCCGTTGACAATCGTGTTATAGTCTCTCCGATTACATTCTTGCATCTGCGCATGTTTCCTATGGCCAGGGATCATGCACGGAATGAAGGTAAGCCGAGTCGGACTTTTCCCGTACCTTGCCTACAATGACGATGACGTCGATGCATCTGTGCAGTGTGCACGGGCGTGGCTAATTGGCCGTGGCTAATCTGAATGCAATGTTCGATAGGATTCGAAGTAGTCGGCGGCTATCTGTCGCCCGTGTCCGACGCCTACAAAAAGAAGGGTCTAGCACCGGCACATCATCGAATTCAAATGTGCGAAATCGCTGTCGAAAATACTTCCAAATGGCTCATGGTTGATCCGTGGGAGGCGGAGAATCCGACATACATCCCCACTGCCCGTGTCTTGGACCACTTTGACTACGAGATCAATCATGTCATGGGTGGTGTTGAATGCTCCGACGGCTCTCGAAAGCCGGCAAAGATTGTCCTGCTGGCCGGTGCCGATCTGATACAGACCATTAGTACTCCCGATATCTGGGATGCCAAAGATGTGGACCATATTCTTGGTAACTTTGGTGTCTTTGTCCTGGAACGAACGGGAACTGAGCTAGACTCGGCTTTGGCATCGCTGAAGCCTTGGGAGAAGAACATCCATGTTATCCGACAGGTAGACCCATCCGCATCACGCCAGTTACCAATGCACCAGACACTGACAGATGATCCCCCAAGGTCGTAACAAACGATATATCCTCCACAAAAGTTCGGTTATTGCTCAAGCGTGATATGAGCATCGATTATCTGTACGTTTTACTACCCGAACTGCCAAATTTGTGGCTGTCGTGACCAGCCGCTGACCTTATTCTAGAATCCCCGATGATGTAATCAATTACATATACGAATTCAACCTCTATCGCGAGCTGGACCTTGGCGCTGGCAGCAAAAGCAAGGAGAAGGCAGAAGCAACTGCAGGACCTAGCTCAAGCTGACCGGCTGCGTGCTATGGCCTTGCTAGAGGCGCCTCCGCTTGATGGGGGATTTGGGACTCGACGGCTTTGAGCGCCGAAGCTCAGACTTGACATCTGCCGGGTCGGAGAGTTGTGGTGCATGATTTCCTTACTGGGTTTTGCACATTGATTTGGGGCGTTTTTGCTTTTGAGAGTCACTTTGTGATTGAACCCTACTACGAAGCTAGGGTAGATGTTGGTGCGGGATTTCGTATTGCTTTTTTCCATGTCTATGTTTTTTTTTTATGTCAAAGATGAGCGACTGAGTGGCAAGCAAGAAGCGTATGACATGAATGAAGGGGAGACAAAGCACAAGACCATGCGAATGGTTTATTGGGATCTGATCTGGTTGAATTATACATACAGTGGGGGAAAGCAGGAAGAGACATGGGACGAACATGGAAGGACTTGACTGGAAAGAAGAAGTGGAAAGGTCAATGATGTGCAGACGTCTACAGGGGCTAGCTGCGTGGCCAGTTATGTATTTTGGCGACGGGTTGTGTGTCCTATTTTCTGGTTACGATGGGTTATACAATATAAGAAGTAATAGAGTCCCGCGGTCATCTCCGGGGACAGATTCAACCTTGACCTTCTTTTTTTGTCTTTTGACTTTTGTCTTTGGTCTTTTGTCTTTGACATCGCATCGGACAGGGTATCCTGTTTAGGCAGGACGGAAGAGCGACGATGATGACGAGTATTGCTCGGGGTGCTGCCATTTTTTGCTCGGGGTGCGTACAACCCCACTACAGTCTGTGGTCCAATGTATCTAAACATATCCAAGTATACACTAATACAGCTCAATATGCCTCAGCACACAACGAGATATGCGATACCTTTCCCTGTTTAAATACTTCTAACCCCCCACTGTAACTACCACTTCCAGATAATCACTATATACCTTTTCCTTGGAGAGTATTACCATGTTCGCTCGGGCCTTACCCTTACTTCCCGGGAAAATTTAGGGACTAAAACTCTATCCTTGCCTGCGGCGCTGCGATTACAATTGCCAATCCGGCAGCGCATACGCTGTCCTGCCGGACTCAGGAAATACAATTGGTAGCCGGGTACTTTGCGCAGCTTAAGTGGCCTGGAAGGGAAGTTAGTGGGGCGTTAAGCACCCCGAGCAAAAATGACAGCACCCCGAGCAATACTCATGATGACAACTGACATGTGGCGGGCGGGCGGGCATCAAGCCGTTGCTTATTACCTTAACTGGCTTGTTCTAGATTTCTGGTGCGACGGGTTCAATGTTTCTGTTTCGCCGGCGCATCTCTTGGCCGTCTTTGTGGTAAGACCAGACATGTATTTAGGAGCTGGTTCAAATGACAGGAAATACGTCTTGGCAACTGGGTGCCTGTGGGCGGTCGGTGAGCAAAAGGGGCATCACGAATGATGTGGTTCTTCCGACCAGACTGCCTCAATCATTAGAATGCAATGGAGCCGGCGTAAAGCACATGGGTTCGATAGTTTGTTCAAGTTGACGGCGGCCGCCGATGCAGACATTTGAAGGAAAACGTGCCTGGATAGCTGAGATCTACAGGGCCACAGCAGGGCGTTTTTTGGGGTCAAAGGTTTTCCCCACATGATTCACCTTTATCTCGGCGTCTTCAACCCCAGTTGCCAATGAGGAACGTTGTGTGCCTTTTTTGAGGTCTTTCAGCTGAAGGGGGCTTGGCGGACATGCAGCAAGTGGCAATCCAACCCATTGATGCGATCTGGTCTTTTTTTCGCCTTTCTGTTCGTCCTTGATTCAACACGAGTTATCACGGGTCGCAGGTAATGATGCTGGGAGGGGAAAAGATGAGTTGATTGGGTTCAGGGGAATTTAAGCTATCGATTGGGCGGACGGCATCTCAGTTTTCCGGGTAAGCTTAACGAGAGGCTTTTTAACTGTACCACTTGACAGAAGTACTGTACTTGACATTTTGAGGACTATGAAATGGTTGGTAAGAGGAGTAAACGTGCTGGGGAACTTTGTAGACCTTGCATCTTGATGGCCGCTAGTGCGTCTTGGCCTGCCTGGTCTAAGCACCGGCTTAGAAGGTAGATAAAGTTGAGGAGATCCTGCCCGTTTACAAGGATGGGCTTTTATTTTACACGCTTCTCTTTCTCTCTTTCTTTTTCTTGTTGGCTTGAATTGGATTTTGTGCTCGAAATTGGCATTTCGTTACAATGAAGACGTTTGCTTCGTTGGCTGCTGCTCTCGGTGCGGCCACGTCCATCGCTGCGGTGAGCATTGCCGAAATCAATGGGAATAAGTTCTTGTCGCCGTTTCAAGATAAAGACGTTACTGGTGTGACGGGTCTGGTTACGGCTGTGGCAAAGGACGGTATTTACTTGCGGTCTACGAAGCCGGATGATGATCCTGCTACCTCGGAGGGCTTGTTTGTGTATAGCAGCACTATTGGCGGGCAGGTTAAGAAGGGTGATATCATCAGTCTGAATGGACTGGTCAAGGAGTATCGGTATGTTGAGATCAACACTATTTTCATGTTCATGGGGTTGTGCTGATTGCGTAGGTCTAACAAGGACTACATTTATCTGACTGAACTTACGAAGCCGTCCAAGGTGGTTGTCGTCTCGTCGGGCAACCAGGTCAAGCCGCTTGTTATCGGCGTTGATACCCTCCAGCCTCCGAATAAGGAGTATTCCAGCCTCGACAAGGGCGGTATATTCGGCGTTCCTAATGCCGTTGCGACTATTTCCGAGGCGAATCCTGTGCTGGACCCCACGGCGTATGGGTTGGACTTTTGGGAGAGTCTGGTAGGCGAGTTGGTTACCATTCAGAATGCGTACCTTGTCAGCAGGCCGAACAAGTATGGTGATGTGTGGGTGAGGGGGAATTATACCGTGACTGGTATCAACGGCCATGGTGGTTTGACGATGCTCGAAGGTGGTGAGTATTTCCCTCTGAGGTTGATAAGAAGCAAAAGGGTAACAGAGTGTAGATGCCAATCCTGAAGCCATCGTCGTTGGATCCCCCATCGACGGCTCCAAGAACCCGACAGACACCAAAATGGGCGACTACATGGGCGACATCACCGGCGTCGTGTACAACGGCTTCGGCACCTACCGCGTGCTCCCTCTCAACGCCATCAAGACAATCACCCCTTCATCGCCCGACTTCCCAGCCGTGTCGTTCTCCTCCTCCGGCAACTGTAGGGGCATCACCGTCGCAGACTACAACGCGGAGAACCTGGCCCCCAACTCAACACACCTCCCCAGCGTCGTCGATCAAATCATCCACAAGCTGCGCACCCCAGACCTCATCTTCCTCCAGGAAGTCCAGGACAACTCTGGTCCCACCAACGACGGCGTCACCTCCGCCAACGTCACGCTGTCAACGTTAACACAGGGCATCGAGCAAAAGTCCGGCGTCAAGTACAGCTTCGTCGAGGTCGCCCCCGTGGACGGCCAAGACGGCGGCGAACCGGGCGGTAACATCCGCTGCGCGTACCTCTACCGTCCTGATGTCGTGGAGCTGCACAAGCCGAACCCGGGAAGCAGCACCGACGAGAACCAGGTCGTGGATGGGCCGGGTATCAAGTACAACCCCGGGAGGATTGGGATAACGGATGCCAACTTCGAGGCTACGCGCAAGCCGCTCGTTGCGATGTGGAAGCCCGTCAAGGGGACGAACAAGGTGTTTTTCACGGTGAATGTTCATTTCAGCAGCAAGGGCGGCTCGACGGGTTTGCATGGTGACCCGCGTCCTCCTGTGAATAAGGGCGTGGAGAAGCGCACCGGACAGATGGAACTTACTGCTGTGAGTTTATTTTGATGTCCAGTTGGTAGCGTTACTAACGTGCTTTGTAGAAATTCATTGCGGACATCCTCGCCAAGGATCCCAAGGCGCGGATCATTACGGCCGGTGACTTTAACGAATTCACGCAGGTCCAGCCGCTCAAGACGTTTACCTCCAAGTCTGGCCTTGTTGATCTGGACGAGGTGGTTGGTCTGGCGGAGGCTGAGCGCTACACCTACCTGTTTGATCAGAATAGCGAGGCCTTGGACCACATGTATGTTAGTAAGGGGCTGGGTAAGGGTGCGCAGGTTGAGCATCTGCATCTGAATACCTGGCAGGATTTCGAGGGACAGACGTCAGACCATGACCCGAGTGTTGCGAAGCTCAATGTCTGTGGGTGTTAGGGTGGGTAGGATGAGACCTGGTTGTGATGTATGGAGTAAATAAATAAATCGAGTCAATATATTTGTTCTGGATCTTGTTTCGTGTGATGGATGGAGGTTGCGAATTATGACATGTTATGATAGCGCAGAGTCTGGGTATTTCCATGTCTCAGCCATATCTGCATGAGGAACTGTGAAAAGGAAACCGGACACTTTCAATATCCAAGTCAACTCCCTTATACTCCATTATATCATTCAGCCTGTTCAGCCTGTTTGTTCGGTTCCCACCTGCGGGCGCTATCCCGTTCATGTATGCATGCCGCCCTTCAAAGCTGTCATGTCACTTCATCCGCGTGAGAGCAATGCACCAATATCCGCATGAGAAGAGTAGCACAAAGCAACAGCCGCATCGTCAGCCGCATGTGTATTGTCTCATCACACACCTTAAATATGTGTATTACCACCCTGGACAGACACTACGCGCGGGAATCCGTACAGATGAATTGCGCGGCAGGACTAAGTATCTGGTCAGACTTGGCTATTGTCATATCACGCTGCGTGAGACATTGCCGCAACCAAGATCAGACGAAGAGTTGGCACATGATCGAAACGTTATCTCACAACATGTCCTCTCAACTGGTTGCTTGACACTACCAAGTATGTATCCGTCAATCCCTACCCACGCAGTCAGAAGAGCAAAAACACCGCATCGTCGACATGATGATCCTACCGGCACATTACAAAATATCAACCGACATGAACAACTTTACACGTATCAAAAACGGAAAGACTTGCTTCCTCCTCTCTGTCACTCTTCCCCACCACATCCTATCCCGACATCCAGCTGAGGGCTGCATTTCCAAGAAAGGCATAGAACCACACCAAGTGGCTTGCGCAACGGCCCGCCCACGGCAATTCAGGGCTCCAACGTCGCCCGTCTTGAACCCCGAGCGGGGGACACATTGAACAAGAGTGTTGCATTGCCAGACGAAAGGGGGGGAAATCAACTGCAAGTTTCTGTTCTTGTGCAAGCTGGGTGGACGAATACGGCGTCTTCTTCTTTCTTCAACACAGACAACCCCATAGTTTTGGCTGAACAACCACGAACTGCGTCAGGATGTTTCCCTCCGTCCGCGATGTGATTCGTTCGAGCACCGCCAGGTTCATCAGCCATGTCTCCTGCTCTGGAGTGGCATTTGATTAGGGCCCTTGTCTGAAGTCTCCGGCGCCCGAGACTCGGGGGCGAAGAGACATGCAAGGCGCCCATCATGCCGTGTTTGTGACCTTGGCTCTTTGCGAGCAAGGCTCTCGATCAAGACGGGAAAAAGGTGTGTCAGGAGGTGTCGGCTGTTGATGAATTGCACATGGGTGGCTTTGTAGGGGATACGTATCTACGATGTGTATGCTTTGAAATATGTATGTCTTACCGTGATGCTGGACGCAATTCCGTCCTCTTCATCTTAAATCCTCGACATCTCCTCACCTACCCCCCTACGTCTCTTCTTTTAGGAAGATCACCAGAGCAATCACCCCAAAAACACCATCCATCTGTCAAAATGCTACGCAGCGCATCTCGCTGGGTCCTAGGCAAAGGCCTCCCTTCTCTCGACAACGAAGAAAAGGGCTTCCCACCCGTCGACCACCACCACCAAACATTCGACCCAGCCGCCAACGCAAGCCGGCCCCTCACCATCATCACGACCGACGAAAGCGCCCTCGTCCCCCCGCGGGACAAGCTCCTCGTCTTCCGCTCCCTCACCGGCATCGACACCGTCCCCACGGTCTCCAACGCCGGCCACGCCACCCGCGCCGCCCCCAACCTAGGCATATACCCTCGCGTCGTCAAGGCCGAGGCCAAAGCATCCCGCAGCTTCAACGTATACAACATCATTGTCAATTTCTGCCTCGGCACGCAAATCATCGTTGCGGCCGCGCTGACGGCCCTCGGCGCCGCCAACGGGTCCCGTGTGGCGGTCACGGCTTTTGGGGCCATCAACACTATTATCGCTGGGTTTCTGACCTACCTCAAGGGGTCGGGCATGCCGCAGCGCCTCAAGTATATACAGGATGAGTTCAAGGCCGTGAGGGAGTTCATCGAGCAGCGGGAGCGGGAGTTTTGTTTGGCGGATTGTGCGTTGGATCCGATTGTGGAGGCTAGTATCATCAATGAGATGTATCAGGATGCGAAGCAGAATTTGGAGGGGAATAATAAGACGCCCGGGGGGAAGCAGGGCGGTAGGCGTGAGCATGGCAAGGAATCGAGTACTATTTCGTCGATGCTGGGGCAGAGGTTGTCCAAGCTGTCTGAGTCGACGGGCTCGACTAGAGTGCCGGGACCGGGATCGGGATCGGAAAAGATGTGATTTGGCTTGGAGTGTTTGCTTTTGGTGATGGACGAGGTGCAGCTGTGTCGTGTGTCTGAGCTGGGTGATGTTAATAGGTCAGTATGTGCAAATGATGTTTAATAAAACCCGTAGGCTGATCAAAGGCGCAATGGCGCTTTGGGTTGTTGGTGTTGTTCACGAGCTTCACGCAGTAAATTCTTCAATCTGTGCGATGATTGAATTGAAAGGGACACGTGGTAGAGTTCAGAGCTTTTCCAATAATACAAACCAGTTATACAAGATAGAATCCAAAATACCCAATCATACACACCTACAAGCTTACTCCCCATCGTCTTCCTCATCCTCACTACTCTCGTCATCAACACCTAGATCCGGCATAATCACGCTATTCAAAAATGAGACCTGCAAACATATTAGTCCACAGCACCATCAAACGGTGTTAATCAGCACCCACAAATCCAGCGAGGCCACGCATAATGTCCTTCACCTTGTCCTGTGCGGTATTCTTGGCAAGCATATCCGCATCGATTTTGGTTCCGACGGTATAGTTGCGCAGCTTCAAAAGCTCGATATCCCTATGCGTAGTCTCATAGCCCTAGATACCGTTAACGAGTGATGTCTTTTCCCGTGTCCGCCAAATTCAACCCACCATTGGCCGTTTCTTGAGCGCATTCTCTTGATTTTTCTGCACAAACGCCTTTATCACCGCCTCCGGACCAGCATTCGCCTTGACATTCGGAAAAAACGCCCTTCTGAATAACGGATCATCAAACGTCCGACGCCATCTATCAGGATGTCTATCGATGCTGCGTCGGAGCTTGTGGATGAATTCTGCCTCAGGGTGCCAGAGGCCGCCGCCGATGAATGACGATCCAGGCTCGCAGTGGATGTAGTAACATGCGTAGGGTCCCTTCCTGCCTGTCCTTGACCAGGCAGCTGAGAAGTGAGGCTGCTGAAGGTCAGAAACTACCTCGACGGTTTGTTTGGGCGGAAAAGAAGTACCTTGTATGGCGTCTTGATCTTGCTGAATCGAACGTCTCTGTAGATACGAAAAATGACATCTTTGACAGGTAACTCAGGAATGGTCTCGTCTACTTCGATGAGTGTTTGTGTAGTGGCCTCCACAAATGACTCCCAATCTTTGAGAGCTCGTCGGTATTCGTCGTCATGTGCTTGCGGATGTCAGTGTAAAGCAAACTCCTTTGGTATACAGACACTCACATTTCAGCCACGACCTCTGGTTATTCGCCTTCAAATCTTTGAGGAAAAGCAATGTGTTTTTGTGTATTTTGTTATCCTCATATTCCACGCCTCCCGTGTCTCTCATCTTTATCAAGGGGATGATTTCCACCTTTCTTGGGGCGTCATCATCGTCTTCGTCGGCCTCGTCATCCACTTCTTCATGGTCCTCATCGGCAGTGTCCTCTTCGTATTGGTCTTCATCGGCTTGTTTTGAAACTGATTTCCTCTGTCCTGACGCCCGGCGTGGCTTCTTGGCCGGCGCTTTATTATCTGAGTCTGAGTCTTCAAAGTAGGAGCTCTTTTGTGCAGAGGTAGACAATCGACCAGACCTTCTTCGATTGGTGCTCGGCTCTGGTGCTGATCTTTTACGAGACGGCATTTTATTGAAAATTTGTGGCAGAATTATGTACTTGATTTCGTTGGGATGGATGGAATTTACGGCATTATGGACTTGGACGTTGAAGTTGATTCACGATCGAGGGATGAGTGGTTGCGTCATTGGCCATTGGCCAAATTGGTTCTTGCGACAACCCGCGTTGGTGCGCGTCTCCGTCGTGGGGCTGACAGAGTATCAGCCAGCAATTGTGAGCTTCTTCAAATTTGTAAGCACCTACCCTACAGAGCCGCCACCCTCCTTCTTTTTGCCCTTTGCTCTGGCGGTAGTTAAGTAACAACCTTCTTGAATTTACCAGTCGTATAGCCATCGACTAAATATTCACATGCCACAGAGTAGCATTTTCGTTGCACTGGCGAGACGCCACCATGTCGTTCGTACGAGTAGATAATACCCAACACCTTAAATCACGCATCTGACACTTCGATACTGGCAGCCCGTAGCTTTACGAAATTATAAATGTGAAGTATATGGCGGGAATTTGGTACCAAAAGATAACTTCAAAAGCGATGGAACATCAAAACTCATGTTCTAACACAGATTCGAAGATTGATTTGTTGATGTCTGAGCGTCTTCTGTCGACAGTGCTGGCCGGCTTCGTCCTCATTCGTGCTCGGCCAGCTTCACAATGAAAGACTCGCGAATCCGGCCAGCTGCAGAAAAGGATGAACTCGTGCTGCCATGTGCTCTTAAGATGCGGACACGCAGGTGAGAGTATGGACACGGGACAACAGGCGCACTGGTCTTTGAGTCATGGCCACAATGTCATTCCGGAATGAAGTGATTGGGCGCCGGCAAACGGCACTTGAAAGTCGCCTGGACCAGCCAGGGAGATATGATTGATTAATTGATTGATCGTGGTGATGGGCACTTCTTTCTGCCTCAGCCCAGGTACGATATTCGAGCTGCATATTTGGATAACCGGCGGAAGAATACCCACCCAGCAAATGCGCAATTGGAGGAATTGTACGGAGTACTCAGTGCAACGGAGTATTTTAGCCACAACCTAACAGGGTATGTACGTATTCAGCATCTTGCGCAGGATCATGGATACAAAGGTGACAACAAGCACGGGGGAAATTGGAATGTCTGCTGGTTGGGCCTTCCAAGGAGGTGTTTGAGCCAACGGTCAGGGCCGCCAAGTGATAAGATGTGGTATCAAGAGGCACTGGGTCTGGTGGCCAATTCCAATTCAGCTTGAGACGAAGATGGAGGCACACACCCGATGACCTACCAAGACCAAGGGCAGCCTCACAGCGTTTCCTGCCACAAAAGCCAATCCGTGTCCAACATGAGACTGTGCAAGGCAAGGTTGGTTGTTGCAGCGTCAGTGCCAACGGTCAAGCGAGATGTGTTACAATACTTTCTGCAATAATTTGCTCCGTCGGCCCGCAAATGGCCGTGTTTGGAAATTGAAGCCTCCTTTCTCCAATTCTCATCTTACAGGATACACCCCATCTGGCGGCGAGATGTTTTTCCAATAGGATCAGCTGTTCATCGTAAGACGCCGACGCAAAAGCCCAAGCAGACAGAAGCAAGACGGAGGAGCATCCACAATTGTCACTGGGATTCGACTGATCATCTAGACCAAAGCAAAACGAAGGTGGCCAGCTCGCGCTCCTCCCCTGGCACTCGGTGACCCATTTGTTGATAGACAGTCGATGAACACAAAGGTGGATCGTTTGCGAGTAATTGCGCTTCGTCAAATTGCCAAGCTTTCTCATATGCTGGGTTGGATGCCTCAACGGTGAATTCCGTCTAGCGTCGAGCTGGCACGTTGCCACGAAAAACGCCACAGAAGCAACTTTTTTTTAGTCCAGAAAAAAAGAATAGCGTCGAAGAATTCAAGGCTAATGCAGATGGGAGAGTCAAGGGTCGGCCTTATTGCATGCTGTACCAAGTCTCCGTCGGCGTCTTTTCATGTGGCCATTTTGCGCGCATTTTGAAAGATGGGAGTGCAGAAGAAGTGACATGGAGGACAAGAAGCGGCCGCAAACGGGAGGAGGCAGGCTCAGGGCAGGTGCAAGTCACTGCAAGTGCAGCCATGCTGCCATGCCATGACCAGCCGTGACCTGCCATGCCAGGCACAGGCACATGGTTGGTGGACATGGACCCACTTATCCAGACCCTGCAAAGCCCCAAAAACCCCCAAGATGCGGCCAATACTTGCATGCAATGATTGAAGTGGCTTGCTCAATCCAGTAGGTGAGCAACACGCGAGTAATTGCTTGGCCAACTTGGTGAAGTTCTGGTTCTCGTTCAGTCCTCACCTCGCCTTATCCAAAGATGCTCTGTGTGCCTTCAGCCTTCCAGGCCCTTTGCGCCTCGTACGTACATGCCATTCACCGACTTGGGGCGGCAGGATGGTTGGAAGGATGGAGGGATGGATATTTGTTTGTGCCATCTATCCTCATCCAACAGCATCAGTTGATAATTGTACGTAATTCTCCCTGCAATGCAAACCGAGTCAACTTGACACTTGGCGTTTGACCAAGTGTCGTGTCGTAGACCCAGTCAACAAAGCACAGAGGATCGAATTTACATTACTGCAGTTGTGTCAACTCCGAGTTTGACGCTGTCTACTCCCTACCTCGTACCCGAATCTGCTGGCGCAAACTCTCCTTGGGTCCAAGTCGTGTCCTCTAGCAACGGAATATTCTCCGTGTGCAGACATCGACAATGTGTATGGAGTATTATACGGAGTACTCCGTACCTGGACTGGACCAGAAAATACACCAGATGTTCATGCAGCGCAAGAGATGACGGCACAGAGTGGCGCAGCCCAGATACACGAGTATTCTGAGGCTCTCATTGTGGGGTCTGGTCTGGTGTATGCGGACCCTTTGTTTGTCTGTGATGCATCCTTGTTTGATCTCCCACCCCCGAGTGGTCTGGTCTGTCCGACTTTTGCCTTGCCTTGCCTTGCCTGCCAGTTAAACCTGCTCAAGTGCTTGTCTGCACAGTATGCTTCTGCTCATGATCCATAAAAAGACACACGCACCTGTTTCTGCTCCTGTCAATCCTTCCTAGCTCGCAAGCTATCGCAAAGATGGTACATGGGGGTGTCCATCTGGCCCACTATCCACCTCGGGGGCGTTTGCGAGCAAGAGGTCCATGTCCATCCATCCATGAGCCTAATGGTCCGCCGAGGAACAGGAAAGGGGAACTTAATCTTGACTTTTGCATGGAGCATGGAGTATGGAGTATGGAGTACAGGAGTACTTCTCTTTTCTGTGGTCCCCGACACGCGTAAACGAATTTGGGTAGGAAGCCGGTCCTGTCTACGTCTGGTCAGTCCTTTCTGTCATGAATTCTAGAACAGATCAGATGAGGGCTGGAGGGTAACTGCGGCAGCCAAGAATTTAGAGCCTGCTTCTTATTTCCCCATCGTCCCAGTTCTGTTCACTTTTCCATGGTGGTGCATTTCTCTTTGAACGTCTCATTGCAATATTATCATTGCATTGCCTCGGTGCCTGCTGTCAAGCTTGATTACAGTCCGTCACTTGATTCATTCACTGCTCGACAAGTTGCCATGACACAATAGGAAGCTGTACCTACCTTCACTTCTCTCTTCGCTCCTTCCCTCGAAGTAAATATTATTTTCGACACAAGCCCTCGACACTTTACGTTCCCTCGCACAAAACTTTTCTCACGAGCTCTTTGTTCCTTTTCTACTTTGACAGCATTCCCTCGATTCTTTTGCGACACTGCATTTCCTCATCGATCCAGGACGAATCCTCCCCTACGAAAGCATCACCAGCGGGTGATTGCAATACAAACGCCGAAATGAGCCGCGATCAGATTCTGTCCGCGGAGGCGGTCGATTCAATGATTGCGAACGGAGATACCATTGTCATTTTCGAAGAATATGTTCTCCGTCTCAATTCCTGGTTAGATCGCCATCCAGGTGGTCGCCTTGCCATCTTGCACATGGTCGGAAGAGATGCCACTGATGAAATTACAGCGTAAATATTTCCCCTTTATTATTTCTGGAACCCAAAGTGCCATCTTTTTAAATCTTGTCATTCTGTTGTATTTCAATTTCGTTGGGCGGTGCTGTTTTGTTGGAGGGTATTGTGGGTAATATTTACCCCGGTCGGCTGTGGTCGTGGTGGAAAAGGAAGCCATCCCCAGATGTCAGATCTGGATCTTGAGTTTAAAGTCAGATCCGCTGCCGGTGGCTGATGGGGCTCCCTGCATAACGCAAATCGCACAACAACCTCTATTTCCCACTGCAACTTACATGAGTAATCGTGTGCTGACACCCTGCGATTTAGGTACCACACTGAACGCACTTTAAGAACCATGAAGGCATACCGGATCGGCCGGAAGCCAATGGGTCCCTGGACCAACCGCACACCACCAATCAGAGGTGGTGTGTTCCAGACAGGAACCCAATCAGATATTGTGCCTGACAAATCGGAGGCTCAGTTATTAGCATTAGATCAGGAGAAGGACTTTGTTGATGAGGGTTACGGCAGTGGTATTAGTAGAGTTGCCTCCCGCGACATGTCCCACAGATCAAGTCCCGATCCCGAACTAGAATATGCAACTGGCAGCCAACTCAACTTGGAACAGCCCGTACCACGTGGCAAAGCTCCTCATTTGGGGGACGACACCATCAAAAGCAAGAAACCTATTCGCCGGCACAAGGCTACCGAACCTCAACTTGCTTTGAACCCCGAAGAATGGACCGAGTGGGCCATTCAACAGGGCAAGGTGACTGACGGCCGAGACTTTCCTGCGCTGGAGTCTGATATCCAAGGAGATATTGCTCTCAAGTACAGACTCTTGCATCGTCGTATCCAAGATGAGGGTCTTTACAACTGCCCGTACATCGAGTATGGCAAGGAGATGGCTCGCTACACGACCCTGTTCGGCTTATTTCTCTTCACACTCTACCATGGCTGGTTCATGACTTCTGCTGTCTTCCTTGGCCTCTTCTGGGTTAGTCACTCTGCTGCTCCCTTTGCTTACAAACCAACAACTTATACTGACTGAGTGTAGCACCAAATCATGTTTACGGCCCATGATGCTGGACATCGGGCGATTACGACGATCTTTGCTGTTGACACTCTCATTGGTTTATTTATTGCCGACTTCTGCTGCGGGCTGTCCATGGGCTGGTGGAAGAGCAGCCATAATGTTCATCACTTAATTACCAACATGCCGGCAAGTCCCCCAGATCTACCCGGTGGCTCATATCGAGAGCTTTTACTAACGACAACTTATAGGAACACGATCCTGATATTCAAAACCTCCCTCTCTTCGCGACATGCCCTTCATTCTTCAAGTCCCTTCGCTCGAGCTACTATGACTTTACATTCGTTTGGGACGCCGCGGCTGAATTCCTCGTCCCCTTCCAGAAGTATACCTACTACCCTGTTATGGGTATTGCCCGCTTCAACCTTTATCTTCTCTCGTGGCACCACGTTCTTTCTGCCAAATCATCCTCCCTAGGAAGCAGCAAGGCATGGTGGATTCGTCCCACCGAGATTGCCTTCATGTCCTGCTACTGGTTCATATTCGGCTACCTCCTGCTCTGGCGCACTCTACCAACATGGACCATCCGCGTGGCATTTGTCCTAGTTTCGCACATTGTTACTATGCCTCTGCACGTCCAGATTACCCTTTCGCACTGGGGCATGTCTACATCCGACCTTGGCGAGGACGAATCTTTCCCCCAACGACAGTTGCGAACGACCCTTGATGTTGATTGCCCTGCTTGGCTAGACTTTATTCATGGCGGTTTACAATTCCAGGCCATTCACCACCTGTTTCCCCGAGTACCGCGCCACAACCTGCGTAAGGTTCAGGTCATGGTTAGAGAATTCTGCGCAGACACTGGTATCCCCTATTCGATCCTGGGATTCATGGACGGAAACCGCAAAGTCATTGGTCGATTGGAGCAAGTCAGTGAGCAGGTCAAAATACTGGTCAACTGCCAAAAGTACATGGCCGAGACTGGGGAGAGCGGGTTGCATTGAGCTAGTCGTAGTTGATTCTTTCGTTTCTTGAATTTGCCGCACTCATCATGACCTAGCATCGATGGACATACACGGAAAAAGTTTATGCATAATTGGTCAGGCGTTGTAGACTAGAATTGTTATATTATAAGAACTTTCAAAAATTGTACGTTGTCACATGGCTAACTTTTTGCCCGCACCTTCCCCAAATAAGAAACACATCTGGGACGCCTTGGAATCAAACCCGAACTCCAACCAGTGCAAATATCAATATCCAAAGTCTTCCCAAACCACCTCCTCACCATTCAGCCACCTATTCAACAACTCCAGCAATCTCGGCCCAGCACACAAGTAAAACTTTCTCTTCTCGCCCATATACCCTTTCACATCATCTTGTCCGATTCTCCTCCTCTCCATCACCACGCCTGCCTCCTTCAACTTGCGCACCATCTCCTCATCGCCCTCCCCTCCCGTAACAAACAGCTTCGTCACTCCAGCCAAGCCAGGAATCCTGTCAAACGTGTCCACCGCAAGACCTAAATCCTCACCCCTCAAACCCCACAGCAAACTCAACTCTACACCCGCATCCAACACTCGTCTCGCCTGTGCCAGAATCGGCGTTATCCCAACTCCACCCGCTACATAAACCGGTTTCTCTGTCCCCGTCTGCACAGGTAATCTAAACTTGGTCTCGCCGCCGAACCCAAGCACAGGAATATCAAGCGGCGCTCGTATATTTCGCCTCCATAAAAGTCCCGTTGCGGGACCGTGTCTCCGCGCCGTGATTTGAAACTCGTCGTCTTTCCAGCCCGGCGGACTGGATACGGTAAAGGTACGTATAAAGTCGTCGTTTATGCTTTGCGGATCCTCATCCCGCATGTGTGCGTACCCGAAGCCCAATTCTGGCTCAAAGTCAAGTGAAACATGTTGTCCTGCTTCCCACTTCGGCAGTGGTTGTCCGCTGGTCGAAGCAAGTTTGAATGTGAAGGTGTTGATGGAGGGTGATAGGACCTGGCGGTCGATGAGGGTGGCAGTGATGTCTGCCCGCGCTGAGTTGACTGCCTGGGGATCGTTCTTCTCGGAAATCAAGTGTCGAAGGGGTGGGTTGTATGGCGAGTATTCGCCTTGCGCGCCGCGGAAGGGTAGACCTGCCTTGACGAAGCGGGCTGCTGAGACGGTGATCTTGACGGCTAGTTGGGTTCTTGCGAGGAGGGACGACGCTTCCTTTCCGACTAGGATTTCTGCTCGACCTGTGAGGTAGAGCACGTTTGCTGTATCGTAGTCGGGGATGACTATGCCGATTAGGGGGTTTACTTTGAGGTTGCCTAGTGTTTGGTATAATCTGTTTCCAGAGACTACAACCATCAGCAAAAGCCTTCAAAATGAGACAAATATCGGGGGGGAAACAAATAGGGAGAAACTTACATTCTGGATACACCAATTCCACCTGTCCACCCTCATTCTTCACCACCCTCACAAACCCAGGACTCCCACCCCTATGATTCGTATCCATCGTCTCCCCATTCGTGCTCGACACAAAAATCATGTCCGCCTTGTACACCAGATCCAGCGCCTCCCTCGGCAGCGGCAGCTCATCACTCACAAGCAACGCGCTCCCAGGATCATGCCTCACCACATCCTTCTTGTTCAAATACTTGGGGCAATTGCCCAGACTCTCCGTCACCACCATCGCGGCCTGAACATCACCCACACCCTCATCACCGTCCTTCACCACCGCCCCCGCAACCATCACACCCGCCAGTTTCACACGGTCCCTCGTCTCCAGATCAATCGCCAAACCGGCCATCATCTTGCCCTGCCCGTCGTTGGGCCGTACGATTCCACCATCTCCTTGGTTCGTCCACAACGCCTCGAATACAGGATCATAGCGCATGTCAACTGCGCTGTTGAAGCCCAACACTCCCTGTGCGACTGGACCTGCAAATCCCCGTTCACCACCCCAGATTGTTGTCCACGGGCGACCCTGGCTGTCGAGTGTTCCTAGTGCAACGAGTGGTGACTGCCGGACACGCATGGCATACGGCATCGGTAGGCCCGGAGCGGTCGGATTTCTGCCAGCAGGTACGTGGAGCATGTTCCGCATGGCGTCTTCGCCCTCGTGGAAGGACGATAGTTGAGACGGCATGTTGATGGATGTGTAGTTGTCTGTTAGGAGGGACTGTGACGCAATGTATTGCACAAGTGGGATGGCCGTCAGGTTAAGCAGGTGCATGGGATCATATTTATTGAAATTATTTGTGGTTTAATACTGGTCAAGGGCACAGCACGCCTTTGTCATGACCAGGCAACGATTCCGCATTGGCAGGAAGGATGATGAAATAGCTACCGACCGGATTGCCATGCTTGTCAAGATAAATGCCAGCTGCTGTTTGGCTTTTGGGCTGTTTTACAAATCACAGATGTCCGAGACAACCCCACCAATTGTGTTGTCACTTGTCAGGCCATGGGTATTGCGAAAGCTTTGAGCTACACCAATTTGGGACGAATTGTCAGCGCCACTCTAACCACGTCTTTGGAATCAATTGTATTCAGCTTATGAAAGCTTCTGGTAGGTGTGAATGTAAATGTAGAAATCGGCAATCAATCATTCGCCGTTTTGATGTCGTCAAAAGCAACCCCGGTATCCTCTCCAAGATGCACTCACTACTATACCACATCCCCCCCCTGCCATCTCGTAGCCGCCTTCTTCTTCTTAGCCTCATTCTCTCGCAAGGCTGTGATAAGTTCAACTCCGGCCAAACGCCTCATACTTTGGCGGGTATCTATACAGAAGTAATTAACAAAAATATTGCAAAATATTCATTCAAGGCCTTGTCTCTGCCCAAGCCCAGCGCCTAGTGTCATAAAAGTGAATCTTGTTCAAAATTGTAGCCCAATTTACATGCCCCCGAGCCTGCAGGTGATGTCTCATACTCCGCGGCATCTTAATAATATCCACGGTTTTGCTGTGATTCAACATCATATCCGTATTGTCCTGTCTGATAGCTCGGTGACATGCCTTGAGATTGTCCGCTTAGCGGACCCCTAGGCGGTATCGGCGCAGTCATATTTCTCTGTGGAGGATACTGCTGAGGGCCAGGTCCTCTTCTAGGAGGCGCAATTGACCCTGCTGGTCCCGTCATGCTGCGAACCTGGGGTGGAGGCACGCCGTTGCTTCGAAATGATGGAGCCGGGCTTTCCCGGCCACCATTGCCAGAGTAGGGATTGTATGGCTGGTACGAACCGCTTTGTGGTTGGTACGCAACAGGCCCTGTGTTACTCCGGCTGACAGGCGGTGGTGCGCCATAATTGCTCCCCATTGAACCATTCGTCGGCGTTCTTGTAGGACCGGGATACGAAGGCAAGTTGCTCTCCGTCAGCGCGGGACTGGCAGTGATGGTCCTCAGAGGAGTACCTGTTGAACCATTTGCCATTGGTCCGTACCCCGGTCTGCCACTGGAGAAGCTTCGTTGCGAGTTTGATGTACCAGGTCGAGTTGGCGGGCCGAACCCGTTTTTAAGGTCAAAATCGGCAAGACTGGGAGCGGGCGACTGCGACCGGGAGTATCCCATATCTGCAGCAGAAGATACCAAGGGGGCGTTGGAGGAGTAACTGGAAAGCGAGCCCGAGGTGCCGGTTCTCTGCATCGGCCGCCTGCCATCCATCGAGCTCAATTCGATACTGCCAGGTGTGCCTGGGCGGGATGAGTATACCGGAAGAGTAGCTGTCTTCTCGTCGCGCCCGAAAGTAGGCATTTGAGGGAGGCTGTCATCCATGCCAGGTTGAACATTGGGTATTGTGGGCAGTGTAGCCTTGTGATCCATATACGGTCCCTTCTCGCCGTTTTTCTTGGCCAATTCCAGTTCAGCTTTATATCTGTTGGCTTGGCCCTTGGCAAGGGCTTTGTTGACCTTTGTGGTGACAATGCGTAATAGTTTCTTGTTGACTTTCCGCTCACAGTATCCTCTCAAACCGCCATCGGCGCGTGGGATCCAATGGAAGAGGAAGAAAACGTAGAATAACACGGCCATCAGCAGGAACAAGGCCGAAAAGACCCAGATGACGAAAGTAAAACACATGCCCGACAAGATGACCGCTTGTTGGTAATCCTCGGAAGCGAGCACCTTGACCTTGTCGAAGAAGCCCAGAATGGCTCCATCCACACTGGTGGCCGTAGGCGCTAGTTTCGCAACATACACAGACCTCAGCGTCAAACCGTTGACTACCTGGCGAGGACCAGAGCAGAAGATGACTCGAATCCATGCTGGGGACTGCAAGTTAGATCTAATTCGGTGACATAAGCATCATCAAGAGCAAACTTACATTTAAAACTGAAGTAAGTAAACAGAGCGACATATTCAGAGCCTTTTTTACTCTTGGTCAGCTCGGCAAAGACCAAGAATCTTCTCCAACCTTGACCAGAACCGAAACGAATCGACTCCCAACGGACTGCCAAACTGTCGAGGAAACATTCAGCCACATTACCGCGCCTCATAACGCGGAAGGCCCGTACTCCCTCAAAGGCGAGGTTAACGAAGGAAAGGAGGATGCAGACGGAGAAGATCCATTTGGAAACGTCAAATGGAATGGCTGGATCGATCTTGGACGACCATTTGTTGAATGCGAGTAAATTCACAGCGGTAAAGCTGTCGACGGCATAGACGGCAATTGAAATAATCAGCATAAACCACAAATAGGTGTAAGCAAATCCTGGGCCGCAGCCCTTGGCCTTGAAGTCTTGCAGGTTAATATAATCCCATTTCTGATCGGCGAACTCTCGAGTTTGCTTTTTTCGATTGCTTGCGCAGCCCATATTGTCGAAATACTGGACTCACGCGGCGGTCCTGCCGGTTTAAGTGACTGATAACGAAGTTTATAATGTTGAAATGAGTGTCGTTGGTTGTTGCGGCTTGGAGAGAGCGGTAAAAGTGTTGCGGACCTGCCGACAGCACTCTTCGCTCCTCGCCGTGGGATAGTATAACCCTTCCCGCCCAAGCTGGAATATTCGAAGGAGTGAAGTTGACGGCGGCCAGAACTCTTTTCAAGTAGCACCAGGAAGACGAAACAGAGACGCCTTTCGCTAGAACCCTACTGTATGCTGCCCATATCCTTGACGCACAAATAATCTTGGCTAAGGTGATCGTGGTCGACCCAGCAATGGAGGCGTTTCGCGGTCGTCGGCGTCGTAAACAATTCTTCACCAAGCCAGCATCAAAAGCAAAGACTGCATGCGTCGAAACGCAGGGGAAATTCTACCAAGGCTAAAGATGCAATGGTGAAGAGAGATGGAGTTGGTGTACCAAGGCACGCTGTGCAAAGGTCTGATTTGCCCTGGTCGTTCCGGGTCTCCGGTTTCAAAGGCAGGTTATTGAGACCGTTGGGGGTTCACGGGCGGGTTCTTGGCGAAGGAGTCGTTCAGCCTCGAAACAGCCGGTAAATAGCTTAGATTGGCACGAAAGAAGACGCGTGCCGAGACGTGGCAGGCGAAAATTGGGCTGTATCCAGCAAGAATCAAATGGGAAAAGGACGCAAATGAGTGACTGTTGCAGACGTTGGAATGGAGAGGTGTGTCGGTTGGAGACAGGAAGATGGGAAAGACAGACAGACAATGGAGAGGAGCACGATGGGAACCTTGGACAAGGCGGGTGAGCTTGGAGGGCGAATGACGGTCAGCTAGTAATTGACCCGGCAGACCAAACAAGTCAGACTTGACATGGACTGATAGACATGAACCAGACTGGCATGGGAAAGAATGCACACAATAGAGGAGGCTAGCATCCCTTCTGTCCATTTGCCTCCTCGTTCCTTCCCCAGGATCGAACTTGACAACAGTGCACGGTGAAAGTGACATGCCCGACTAGGCGTTGGCGCACTTGTCTGCTTGTTCCTGAACCCCTGGCGCCGGGAACAATCGCATCTGCACCACCATTGGCCCGTCTTGGCTTGTTGCAAGGGGTCTTACGCTGCTGCCAGGGGCTATTATCCCTGATTGGCCTGCCTGGGCTGCCGCTCAAACCTCCTCCCCACCATTGTGTTGAGCATGCAATTCCAACGGATGGCGAAGAGACCAGACCTCTTCCGTCTCACTGCTCCAGTCAATTCCCCCTTTGCACGCAGCCGCGAGTCTCAGTGCGACTGTACGGAGTAGAGAGTGCATATGTTTCAAAGCGAGGACAGGCGCGGCTCGATGGCTGCGAAAACAAACGCATGAAATCGTTCGATTCATTCTCCAGAGCAGAACAGTCAGTCCCTTGTGTCAAACTTAGCATCTTCCTGTATGCGACGCCCGTTGAAACTACTAATTCGAGTCAGCTTGCACCTAACTACCTAGGTAGATAAGCAGACAAGGGACAAAAGACCACGCGAACCCGATCAAGCCTCGCATCTGGGGGTGAGGAGGAGGAGATGGACATGGGCAAGCGTTATGCTCCACCCTTTCGTGCCAATGACTGAGTTGACCATCAACCGTGAAACACCAGTTGGCGCCATCGACCCCCTGTGATGACATCGGTCTTCCTGTGAAGAATGGCGGCCGGTTTTGCAGTATTCCGATGTTGCTCATGTTTGACCCGCATGCATGCATGTGTTGGATGGTATTTTTCGTCGATTATCGGTCCAGTGAAGAGAGGAGTGGAGTTGGCAAGACTCTAGAGTCCAGCCGCTGGCTAAATCTGGTGATGCCGCACGAGATGTTCATCCGGACGTGATATGTATGCTTACCACGGAGCATGGGCTTCAGCATCAAGTCACCGCTTGTCTTGTGTATCACGAGGCAGTTCTGTATCGCCGCACGTGTGGTTCGATGTCGAGTTCAAGATGACGGCGAAAACATGCCTCGGTATGTATTCGACCTGCGTCATACATATCCCGTGGTTTCATATTTATTATGCGGGCGACTTGAAGCACCGTCTTCAGATGTTCTAGCAATTATTCAATTATTTCCTCAAGCTACCGCCATTGCTGCTTACAATGACGATATTGACAGCTTGACGAACCACGCGACGAGGAAATTGCTTCACTTGTGGCAAAGCTAAGGGAACTACTATCAAGACTAGTTGTGGCCGATCTGACAATTCATTTGGCATGGCAGCGTGACGTCGAAAACGGGTTTACAATGCCCGTTGCAATCAAAAACGTTTTGCGAAAGGGCAACTGGGCCACGCCTCTTATCCACCGGCAAAATGCAATGGATCTATTCATGAAGGGACACGCCTGTCCGTCTCTTGCCTGTTTATGCTAATCTTTGCTCCCATTGCCTGCACGTGTGTTTCGTGACTGTTGCCGCCGTGCATTGCATATCGAAGAACGTGCTGACAGGTGATGGAGGATCGGGGATGCTTGGATGCCTACGCGAATTCGTTCCGACGTCTAGTATATGTTGGTCTCGCTTTGTTATGCACTGCGCAGCAAAGGCCATAATCTGGCCGCGCATCTATTCCGTGGCCAAGGAATATTGCAGATATTCTAAATGTAGGTCTAGAAGCCGATGCAAATTTGGCAATGACACCAGACGTATTCATGTCTTCCTGACAATGTGTGCTGTACGGAGTGCTGTTGCCGGCTACAACATTGAGTGCATCCAACTATTTACATAGCAGGTAGCAATATTGGAGGCTTGCCAAACTGATTCCATTTTACTCACAGTGTGATGAGTCACCACACAATGTGATTGCAATCAATTGAAATGACTTGAATGACTTCATATCCGATAGATCACCAGCACAGACCAGCCCCCAACACGGAAGCGGCTAGCGTGGCCACTCCCACCCAAACCCATCGCCCAGCTCAAAACACTCAACCACTCACAGCGCAACTACATTGGCCAAAGCAAACGACTCCATACTTTACCCATCCAGCAATCAACGTCAAGCCAAAAACCATCAACACATGCCCAGTTCTCCAACATCACTCCCTCAATCACCCGCCTCACCGCGCACACGAACCACATAGCGTGACCCAAGTCCAGAAACCGACAAACTACTCACCGGGCTGCTACAGCCAGCCGTCGGCACGGTCACCGCCCTCACCTCACGAGCCTCCATCTCCATTCAACCCCGTCAACATCATGGCTCTCCCAAACGCAACACCTCCCCTCCTACTGACGAAGCGCCTTAACGCTTTCCTCCACGCCAACCAAACACCTCAACTTCCCACGCTCCTCCTCACCACCTACCACGGCAAACTCCTCGCGCACACAAGCCCCCACCCCGTGTCTGTCCTGCGAACGCACGCAACCGTCGCGGCATCCCTCCTCGCCATTCACACGTCGTCCTCCGTGGACGTTCCCTCCGCGCTCCCCGGCTCGCGGACCCCCGATCCTATCACCAGCTCTCCCGTCCTCGGGCCCGAACACTCAGACAATGACGACGTAGCGCCTCACGACATGTCCGCGTCCAGCAAGGCCGCTGCACGAAGAAGAGCCGCCAAGTCGGTCAAACCCGTCACCATTACAGTCCAGCTTAGCGGTGGGACCGTCATCATCCGCCGCCTTAAATGCGGCTTGTTGTTCGTGTGTGTTGGTCCTTCGGCGCATGATCTCCAGCCCGATGCGCACTTGCAGGAGAACGGCGACACCGTCGGTAGCCCGAGCGAGGTGGAAAGCCTGGTCAGTGCAGGGGGTCAAACGACGTCCAGCTTAGATAGCCTGGGTGCTGCGTCGGTCGTGGCGATGAGGAGACATGCGGGGGATTTAGCTCGCTGGCTGGATGATAAGTTAGGCACTTTGCGGGTTCCAGAGGAGGGTGTCGGGTCGAGTGAGTGAAGGGGTTTCGAAAGACATCTTTGACTTGATTTGTTGCTTTAAAAGTCGGGAGTCGGGGCATTTATTGGCGTTGGGATGGAAAGATTTGGCATCTGGCTCTTTTTCTTCATGGCATGAGGTGGTTTAACACCTCGGTGGACGTTTTGTTTAGCGTGTCTCTTTCGATACCAATATGCTTAATTATTCCATTTCTGTGTCTGGGCCATACTGCTAAAGGTCTCTGATGCGCAGTCTTGAGGTGTCGTGATTATGGAATGCGTATATCCTCCGAATTTGAGCGTCGTGTAACACCTTTCCACATAATACAGTGATCAACCAGAGCTGTTGCATCATGTTGGCCAATACTTGAGTCAGAGGGCCCCCGTCGGCACGGGGTATGCAACAGCTGTTTTTGGAAAATTGTAAGCACAGCAAATGATGCATAAAAAATCCTCTGTTTTATTTAGTGTAACTGTGAGAGATTGCGAAATTCAGTCAAGCGTTGCGTTACAGGGCCCCTCCGAATCAATACAGCCAAAAGGCAAGGTCTGAGGTAATACAAGACAGACCGGCTCATCGCCGTTTGGTTCAAAGGCCTCAACATTTCTCGAGGCGCCGGCTATTTCATTTGGAACAATCACAGGGGCTGCAGATTCGTATGACCAGGCGTTCAACGTGCAGCTGCTGAATGCCAAGAATTGCTACAGGAAACAGATGTGTTCACGCGATATTACAACTGTCTTTGCACTACTTAAGTAGATAACTTGACGCCCGCAAAAGTACTCCGTACATTCCTTTTGGCTGAGGGCCATCTCTTGTGAGGCCGTCGGCTTACATATGCTATCGCTCCTGGTGCCCAAATACTACCAATCCACACGCCAAAAGAAAACGCCAGTTCATGCAGACGCCGCTCCTAGATAATGCTTCAATGTCTCCAAATCACCACACCAGCTGGTATCATTACTCCCTTTCTTTGCATTTGCCCAGTTACACAAATTACTATTCAATGCTCATACGCATGATGCCGTCATTGGTATCGACCATGCCTTGAAACCCAATTCGCCCTTTACTGTTCAATCTTCCGGTTGTCCCTGCACTAGGGTTCGCAGGAGTGCCGGCTCCAACGCTTCCAGCTTCGCTCTGAGCACTGCTACCTGCTCTATCTCCTCCAGTGCTGCCAGGTCGTGAGCCCCATGGTGCTGAGTCTCGCTGCATGGGACTCTGCAGGATCGGTGAATTATGTGCGCTCATCCCGGGACTGACAGCCCGTCTTTTGAAGCTCACGGGATCGAAGTCATCGTCGCGGCGACGCTTGTTGTTGATCCTCCGAGTTATCTCTGCTGCGCTTGGCCCTTGAGCATTGCTACTCTGCGAAGCCGAATGTCCCGAGGCAACACCAGGCACAGGAGAGTCCATAGCTGCATCTTCACTCATACCAGAAGAAGAGCCACGAGGCAAGAATGCTGGTGGAGGTGGCGTTGTTCTGTTTCCACCCATGCTACTCGACTCGGAAAAGGTATCCCAAAATGTTTTCCCTTTAGAATTCTTTATAACTTGTTGCTTAAAGCTGCTCGAAAGCCCAGAAGAACCTTCACCCAGTAAGTTCATATCATCCTCTTGGATGTCATCGACAGGCTCATTGTTTGTAAGATTTGGCGAAGACAGGGCGCTAGCGTTTGTTCCAGGCTCTGCCTGTGTTTGCGGAATCCGAGGCTCGAGCGCTACATCACTTTCCCGGACCTGTTTAACAACTTCGGCTTCTCGTCGGGTTTCTGTCTCCGCTGGCGCACTTTCTTCAAATAAGGCGGCGCGTATTCTTGCAAATGTTTTGGTCTTCGGCAATAGGTTCCCACGGCGCGTGACAGCTCGTTTAACGACTCCTCGTTGCGATCCTTCTCCACCACCTCCATTACCATTACCATTACCGTTACCGTTACCACTACCATCAGCGTCACTTTGAGATTTGCCACTCTCGTCACCATCAACGGCAGAGATGTGGAGCTGGTTGGCCTGCCAGCTAATGCTCTCCCTCCTCGCCTTCGCAGCAGTGGTTGGAGGGGATTTGGAAAGGTTGGCTGTGGCCATGTTGAATCCAAGTCCCAACGGTCCACGAACCTTCTTCTTTGGTATTTTGCGATGCCGCTGTCGCTGCTGGAAGCTCATGAGACTGCTCATAGCAGGAGATCCAAACGGTCCAGTTGGGCCAAAATTGGCTGTTTTGGAGACCTGTGGGGTGGTAACATATGACTCGTCCACATCTTCGTCCATCAGGTCATCATCGTCGGATGAACTGGATGAATCAGAGCCGACAGCCTGGTTAGTGCTCCCCAGGGAGCTACTTATGTTCATCTTCTCATGATTTCCCATGATAGACCACAGAGATGAAGATGTTTGTTCCGGACCGCCATAGTCGCTTCGTCGGGTGGGTATATTCATGGCCCGGCCACCGATAGTAGGCGATGAGTCTGGTGATGATTCGGCAAGTGTCGAGTGATGCAGGCTCGTAGCAGCGCGAGAAAAGTCAAGGCCCCGCGACCTGCGGGGAAGAATATTGGTTGGAGACGCGTATATCTGCGAGTGGTCAAGTTTTGGAGAAAGAGGCGGGGGCTTGACGTAGGCATTTGAGGCAGGTGGCGGCGTGAATTGTCGAGGAGGCATCTGCAGTGATAGACCCTTGAATTCAGAGTGCCGCGGCGTGGAGGGTGTCTGGGCATCCTTGATGTGGATGTCGTCTTTGGAAGTTCTTCGCGATGCTTCAATAATGAGTGGTGAGGGCGATAGCTTGGATGGTGTTCCTCCACCATCTGACAACGATCGAGTCTTGCTTGCCAGGGGCGACCTGTCATAGCCCATGAGGTCAAGATCGCGACCGGTAAGTCTTTCGCCTGGGCCGCCAGGGGAACCGTTGTCCATAATGGCTGACTCGTCCATGCTGTAATCTGCTGCCATGTTGCACAGGTTCGCAGTAGCAGGTGGAGAACTTTGCGGATGTTGAATTCGAGATGGTGATATCGGTGAGTCGTCCTGCTCCTTGCGCAACTCGAGGTCGGACTGAGGGAGCAGGATCAGGGCATTAGGGAAGCCATTGATGTTTATGCCGGGCTAGTCTTGGGGGAGATATCGGTAGCATATACAGTTAATTAGGTTCACAGTTGCAGAACTTTCCCATGCAATAAGGATATAAGGTTGTGCAGTAAAGAAGGTTTGGAGTCGTCTGAATATCGCGGCGCGTCTGGAGTGCGGTCCGTGGTGTCTGGACCTTCTTCGGCTGGCTGGAGCTGACTGGACTGGACATCAGTGGATGGAGTGTCACCAGACTCGGACCAGGCTAGACATCAATTGATGGCATTGGGACCAGACCAGACCAGACTCCAGCCGTCCAAGCCGTCTGGTCCAAGCCGTCCAAAGCCAGAGCCAAACAGCGCTCGATACAGCCGCTATGGCGCCCCACTGCATACACTCAAGAGCTCCTCTGCCATGCATTTGGCTTCAACCTCGCAAAGTCGACGCCAACAGTCCCGTTGAGGAACGTTTGGGCGTTTACGAGGCCCATTACGCATACACCTCAAAACTCTGTAACTGTCAAGTATCGTTGCAAAGGTGGCAGGCTCAAACACGATGGGTTCCGTCGATTGCCGCCCACTAACTACAGCTCAAGGTTACATGTACTGTCCGTCATCCACCTCCCCACCTGCAGAATGTTTGTAAATGTTGTCTTCGATGTTGCCAAGTTACACCTACCCGGAACCAATGTGCAATGCCCCGAGGTGAATTGGCCAATTGTGAGCGTAAACTAACTTAATACCTGCAAAGAATGTGTCAAAATAACCAAGTTGGTGTAATTCCTGTTGCTTCCAATGTCTGTGATATCCCTCAAATGCCCCCTACCACGGAATAACTCCTCGTCCTCGCCGGATGAATTTGACGTCAGTTGGCCCGCATACAAGTGGTGATGCTATGACTGCATTGGTAACCACGGCGGGGCAGATACGCCAATACACGCAAATATGGCGGGGCGACAGACTCAAGCAAACTTGACCTAATAACTAGATTCCGCACCTCCTCCCGCTGCTTGCCAAAACACAATCGATTTCATACTTCATAAGGTTCCTGTCCCCTGATGAACACCTTGAGGGCCACACAACGACTTCAAAGCATCACAAACTTTCTGCAGACTGTGCGATCATCTATCAAGGTTCATAAGCCAGGTACGTGAGCCCCCACATCTTTGATTATCTCATGTGCACGAGCTCCAACTAAGCTCATACAGGACAACAGCTGAGAAGGATGGCGACCACTACGGATACCAACACTTACAAGTTTAATCACTCCATGTGCGTTCAAAGCATAGTACTTAATTCAAGTGGGTATGTATTGACGTAAAGTTTTCCAGGATTCGGGTGAAAGACCCCAAGGAATCTGGTAAGTGCCGTGCCCTAGCAGAAATGCAGTAATTGCTTTCTGAAGTCAGTATGCTAACTACCCATGATCGACGAACAGTCAAGTTTTACGAATTTTTGGGCATGTCAGTGGTCAAAAAGTATGAAATTCCAGAGGCCAATTTTGATTTGTATTTCATGGGATACAACAGCCCCAAGGCTGTTTCTCATGGCAATTCCCATGTCAACCGTGAAGGTGTAATTGAGCTCACCCACAACTACGGCACTGAGAATGACGCCAACTACACCGTCAATACCGGTAACAAGGAACCGCATCGTGGCTTCGGACACACCTGCATTAGCGTGGACAACATCCAGGCCGCTTGCCAGCGTCTCGAGGATGCAGGATATAAGTTTCAGAAGAAGCTTACTGACGGCCGGATGAAGCATATTGCCTTCGCCCTAGACCCTGATGGCTATTGGGTGGAGATCATTGGGCAGAAGCCTCTTGAAGAAACTGAGAACGTGAAGGAAACGGACCCATCTACCTACCGCATGGTAAGCAGGCATCTATTGTAATTGTTGGCTAGGTTTCTCTAACCAGATGTGGTGATAGAACCATACCATGATCCGAGTCAAGGATGCCGAGAAATCCCTCAAGTTTTACCAAGAGGTCATGGGAATGACGCTCATGAGGACTGCCGAGAACTCAGCTGCCGGATTTAACCTTTACTTCCTTGGCTATCCCGGCACCCAAGGTTCTGCCCAGGATGGTAAAACTGCCCACCGTGAAGGCTTGCTCGAACTTACTTGGAACTACGGTACCGAGAAGGATGCCAGCTTCAAGTACCACAACGGCAACGATGAGCCTCAGGGCTTCGGACATATCTGTACGTAAAAGCAATCCCCTGCTCAGAACTAATGCGTGTAATTTTAGAGTCAGTGCTTACCAGCGAATAGGCGTGTCTGTCGATGATCTCGATGCTGCATGCCAGCGATTCGAGGACCTCAAGTGCGACTGGAGGAAGCGACTCACCGATGGACGCATGAGAAATGTCGCATTCCCTTGATCCCGATGGCTACTCCGTTGAAGTTGTACAGAATGACAAGTACAGTGACAAGTACAGTGTGTAAATGCAAGATATGCGGAGGTTTCCCCAGCTCTCGTGTAATTGGCGTGGAGCAGAGACCAAAACTGTGTACGTAGTTGCTGCGTTCAGAATGAGACCCCAGAACTGTTCGTAATACACAAAAGGAACGACTTATCTAATATGTAAAAGGGAATCACACATGCAGGATATCCCGAGTGCATCATAACATGTGTGTACGGACTAATAAAACCAAAAAGTCATACATACCACGGCGTGTCTCACCGCCCGCTGCAAAGAGCGCTAGCCAACTGGTGAATTGGAATATTGCGCCACCAAGCCTGTTGTCGCTCAAAATGGTAACTCTATGCAGGACGAGTGCATTGTTGCGAGCATTTCAGCGGACCAATAGTCCCCAACTTTAGATTCAGACAGGTGATCAACTTAGCGGCGGGATGCCTCATTTGAATAGCCGTTCACCCTGGAACAGATCTTGATGTTCTCTATCAACAAGCCCCCAAACGGGTGGGCTGTCGTGGCTGCAGGCACCTAACTCATAGTGGTGGTGCTGATCTGCAGTGAAGGGATAATAAGTCTACTGGAATCAAAGCGAAAGATCCAAATTGGTCACAAGTACTGTATTGCAAAGAGCAATAATAGTTTGCTTGGATGCCGTTTCTCCAAAGAGCCAACACTAACCAACCGGTCGCTGTGAAGAGTTGAAGAGGGCTGCGGGATTGACCAGCCAGGATATGGTGATGCTGTGCTATGTGCCAAGATGGTGGCAGAGCTTTGACCCAGGCCAGCTACTGAATGGGGCGAAGGCATTAAATCAAATCGAGGTAACCTTTCTATGGCTATAGCCAATTGTTAGATCACTTGCTAGTCGTAGCGGCAAGATTGAATTGACCACTCATTCAACGTCGTCATGTTTGGCCTAGGGCAGCCGTGACGTGGAAATCTGTAGTTCAGATAGATCTTTGGTGAGACCAGATTGCATCTGGTGGAAAAAATCAATACACCAGTTGACCTGACCTGGATTGGCTTTGTCAGTTCAGCTTTTGCTTTCTCAAGGAGATCAGATTGGGGATGTAGCACGGACACCTTGCACCCTAAGAATCAATTGGAGCATTCGGAACGATGAAACCAGACAAGACAAGCATGCATCTAGCCTGCAGCGCACCAGACATGAATTGATCAATTTGTCCATTGCGACATGGAGGAGAGGAGTTCCAAATCAATAAGCAAACAGGTCACAGCCTGGTCTCAGTCCCGATGCAACGTGGGGAAGTGGAGCGACGAACCGGCAGCCACAATGATTTCTCCCCAGTGGTCGCTCTTTCCCCACCAACCATCTCAGTCGCCTCGTCCTGTCCTGTCTGGGATGAGGATGGTTGGTGTCCTCCTCCAAGCCTCCCAGCACGTCTCACCTTGACTTTTTGGAGCTGCACGGAAAATGTTCCCCCAAACTTTCGAACCAACCGTCAGCCTCTCTGGTTACTTTTCCGCGTCCCCGGATGCGTCCGTCCGCCAATTGACATGGTACACTCCTGCAGGTCAACTCTCACACACACAGGTGATGAGGGACTGCCACAGGTCAGCCACGGCGAGGGCGGGGGAGGGGCAGCCGACATGCTCATATCTGCTCAAATCCTCACCTCGAGAGACATTGAGACCGCCCCTGCAGGTCTAATCCTGGGCATTTGTATGGCTTATGCTATTAGCGTCCGTCATTACTTTCGTGTAAATGGAGAACCAAGGGTTTCCGAGCGACCCTGATGATTCGTCCTAGTCGAGCATTGCCTGACTGCAGCTTGCATTGGCTTGGCTGGCCATGACGGAGACCGAGAATAATGCATATGGGATCAATGAAGGACGGAGATTCCATTCGGCGTAACGTATGCGCCACCACCACTGCTGTTTTCCCTGGATCGGGGGGCTGGCTGGCTGGCTTAGATGAAGTCTGGTGTTTGCTGCGGGAGACCGAGGGGCAGGAAACCTTGGACGTCATGTTGTCTTTGGCTCATTCTTTAAATCCAGTCCAATCCCGCTTCCTCCTTCTGCCTTGCGCTACGTTTCTTACACCCCCTTCCCTTTCCCAGCTTGTTATCTCGGAGACTTTGGTTTCTTATACCCTTTCTTTACACCAAAATCGCACTCGCGGCATCTATCTTTTCCCCATGATGACCCCGTCCGCCATATCAGATCTTACACGGGATGCGCTGCCTCCGAGGGCTCGTATTCTCGTCCCCGAGAAAGTTTCAGCCGATGGCCTTGCTCTTTTAACACCCCATTATGACGTGGACGTTAAGGTCGGACTTTCGGCCGAAGAACTCATTTCAATCATCCCGAGCTATCAGGGCCTCATTGTCCGATCAGAAACAAAGGTCACCCCGGAGGTCTTACAGGCAGGCAAGAAGCTAAAAGTCGTGGCACGTGCCGGCGTGGGCGTCGACAATATTAATGTGCCAGCGGCCACCAACCAAGGCATCATTGTCATCAATTCTCCGGCAGGGAATATCTTGGCAGCCGCGGAGCACACCATTGCTCTGCTTCTGGCGACGGCCCGAAATATTGGTCGCGCTGATGGAACCGTCAAGGAAGGAAAATGGGAGAGAAGCAAGCTTGTTGGCGTGGAAGTCGGCCGTAAGACGCTTGGCATTGTCGGGCTGGGTAAGGTTGGTCTGAATGTTGCTAGGATGGCCAAAGGCCTAGGCATGCAGGTAAAAGCTGTCGACCCGTATGCCAGTGCCGACATGGCTCGCCAGGCTGGTGTTGAGCTTGTATCGAGTCTCAAGGATATGCTGCCTCAAGTGGACTTTCTCACCATTCACACGCCGTTGCTGGCAACGACGATGGATTTGATTGGCGAGGAGGAGCTCAAGACGATGAAAAAGACGGCGCGAGTTCTCAACGTCGCTCGAGGAGGTGTTTACAATGAAGCTGCTCTGCTCAAGGGTCTGGATGAGGGATGGATTGCTGGTGCTGGCATGGATGTCTTTACAACTGAGCCTCTAGCACCTGATTCTGTCGCAGCACAACTTGCCAAGCACCCGAAGACCGTCGCCACACCACACCTGGGAGCATCGACGGTTGAAGCACAAGAAAATGTTTCGCTGGATGTATGTACGCAAATGGTCGAGATCCTCCGTGGCGGTCTGCCAACCAGTGCGGTCAACGCCCCCATCATCTTGCCAGAGGAGTACAGGAAGCTTCAGCCAGTGGTGCAATTGGTCGAGAAAATGGGCCGTCTGTATACTCAGCATTTCGTCAAGTCCAAGGGCGGTATGATTGGCGACCGGAAATTCGAGCTTATCTATCACGGCGATCTAGCTGGTATGCCCAACACTAAGCCCCTATTCGCTGCTCTTGTCAAGGGCCTCGTAGCTTCATTCAGCGATTCTCACATCAACATTGTCAACGCTACTCTTATTGCCAAAGAGAAGGGCATTGTCATCAACGAAACCCACGCACGCCAATCGAAAGACTTGACTTTCTCGAACTTGGTGACCCTGAAATCTATTGCTGATGGCCCTGTTGGTGGGAAGACGGAGCAGATAATCGAGGGGTACGCCTCCGATAAAAGGGTTTACATTACCAAGCTGGACCGCTTCAACGCAACATTCAGCCCGGAGGGTACTCTCATCATTCTTCACAATTATGATGAACCTGGCAAGATTGGTGGAGTGGGCATGGTACTTGGTTCCCATGGGATCAACATTCGATACATGCAGGTGGCGAGCCTCGATGCAGAAGCTCGACAGGGCCACAATACGCCGCCGACGCAGAAAGACAATGAGGCTCTCATGATTTTGGGAGTGGACGGCGAGGTTGATTCGAACGTCATGGATGGGTTACGTAAATCAGAAGGTGTCCTAGATGTCAGTTTGGTACAACTGTGATGGGGGTATATCGAGTCTGTGAAACAAAGAGATAGAGGCTGTGGAAAGAGATATAAAGCTTCTCCTTGAGGGCCATGTGATTCGATGAATGGCCTCATGGGTAAATCATATGAGAATCTCATGTTGATGCTGATGCAGCTTCCTCAACTCTGGTTAGGATTCATTCTTCAACACATATGAGTCACCAAACACACCCTCATTGCAACAGTGAACATACCACTGGAAAACAATACATGCGTCTGCACGCGATGAATATTCTGTACGCCGGTAATGCAGTACATGACACTCAGTATCCTACCCCGCCCTAGTCGTGACTGTTTGAATGACGAAGACTGGGCAGTGCAAAAATGCGCGATAAAGGCTCTTAATTCGCCGAACTTGAACTATTTTGACTTGGAGGATGTGGCTCAAAATCAATTGTCCACGACCCTCGCAGCGTTGCCTTGGTGGTATTTTTTACTCTGAATTTAGAGTGAGTTATCAAATCACAGTCCAGTCTGTCACTTTCTGAAATTTTCTGAACTGATACATACCATTTTACCCATCATTGCGTGGTGTTTGTGATCATCACTGGTCAATACTCAGTTTCAGTCTGTTCTTTGCCGGGTCCTGAGAAGAAAGAGTTCGAGCTTCTGGTGGATCGCATCTTGGCTCCGTTTTAGTGGGACACATTGGAAGAATCAAATGCAGACAGCCAACCAGAGTCGATATCTCGCCCCACCATTCGTCATTGGCCCTAGCTTCTTGCGTGCATGGGCAGGTAGCAACGCCTCACAGCTCGCAGATTGCGGCAGGAACAAGTCCACAACGCCTGCCTGCGAATTGCTTGGTCTTGTGCTGGTGGTGTTAGCTGCTTGCTTGGGACCTCCAACGCCCCACCATTAGCCGTCAATGGCAGAACATCTTTTGGCACCAGCTCTGGCCATCGAACTTGACTTTCAATACCTCATTTCATCCGTTATCATCTTTATCTAGCTACGACTAATCGACTGTCTGTCGCATCGTGGCCGCACGGCCAAGCGCCACTCGAATCGTCGACTGATACTCGGATTTTTCCGGAATTCCTGCCAGCACCGGCCGGTGGTCTCGACCCTTTGACTCTTTCCGGTCGCAGGAACAACAGATATTGCTCAGACCGGTCGACGCGGAACCGCTTGTGGCTGGGAGCTGGGATAATACCAATCCGCTATACAGTTTGTAATTGAGTGCCGGGCTTGGCGTGTTCGTACGAAACGGTTGTTCTAGCATTCAGCCTTTTGGCTCTTTGAAGCTTACGGGTGGAAACACGACTCTCCCGGACCGCCTATTTGGTACCGAATCCCTTTGAGAGCGAACATGCAGCGCAATGGTGGTTCTGGAGGGTTTGCTAGCCTTCGGACATGTGTCCTGGGTATGGGGCGCGTGTTGGGTGTAGGCCTTTCCTCTGTCGCGGCGGCACCTGTACTCCAGACCAAGCCTCATCACGACGACGACGACTTCGAGGCCACTCCGGTATGGGTGCTGTATGTGGCTTCAATGGCCCTCGTTCTACTCGGCGGTGCATTTGCCGGTTTGACGATCGCGTACGTTACATCCCCCTCTCAGGATAAAACTGCCTGTCCCCTGGTCGTTTAAGTATTGTGAGAGACTCGCTAATCGTGCGATTGTTACAGTTTGATGGGCCAGGATAGCATTTATCTACAAGTCGTATCCGGTGATCCTGCGGAGCCGCAATACAAGAATGCGAAAAGGGTGTTGGACTTGTTGAACAAGGGCAAGCATTGGGTTCTTGTTACGCTGCTGCTCGCCAACGTTATTGTGAACGAGTCTTTGCCTGTTGTTCTTGATAGGACTTTAGGTGGCGGTGTTGCTGCTGTAGTTGGCAGTACCGTTCTTATTGGTATGTTCCAACTTTGAAATTCTGCTTGAGCTTGCGATAACTTCTGACACTCCCATTCTTCACAGTCATTTTTGGAGAAATTGTTCCCCAGTCCATCTGCGTCCGCTACGGTCTACCGATTGGAGGATATATGTCGAAACCGGTTCTTATCCTGATGTATCTCATGAGCCCCGTGGCTTGGCCAACTGCGAAGCTTCTCGACTGGATCCTGGGCGAAGATCACGGAACGGTATACAAAAAGAGCGGCTTGAAGACCCTTGTTACGCTTCATAAATCCCTCGGAGAGCTTTCGGAGCGGTTGAATCAAGACGAAGTTACTATCATCACAGCTGTTTTGGATCTGAAGGACAAGCCCGTGTCTGAGGTCATGACTCCCATGACTGACGTATACACTCTGGCAGAAGATCATATTTTGGATGAGAAAACCATGGATAATATTCTTTCGTCGGGTTACTCCCGCATCCCGATCTATCGCTCTGGCAACAATACAGACTTTGTTGGCATGCTCCTTGTCAAAACTCTCATCACGTACGATCCAGAAGACAGAATACCAGTTCGAGAAATTCCTCTTGGAGCTATTGTTGAGACGAGGCCGGAGACTAGCTGCCTAGACATCATCAATTTCTTTCAAGAGGGCAAATCGCACATGGTCTTGGTATCAGATCATCCCGGATCCGACCACGGTGCGCTGGGTGTCGTTACACTGGAGGATGTGATCGAGGAACTTATTGGAGAGTGAGTTTCGGTTCCAGTTGCAATGGGCTATACGAACTTTGTCTAACGGTTATTTAGGGAAATTGTGGACGAGTCGGACGTCTATGTTGATGTGCACAAAGCCATTAGACGTCTTACGCCGGCTCCTCGAGCTCGACGCATCCATGCCGAGGCTGGTGCCGCCGCCGTGGGTAGGAAGCCAGGTGACGGTGCAGCTCTGGTTGATATTGCAGAGCACTTGGAAGCATCCGACCCCGTTGTTGGCTCCCTTGGGGCGATGAGCGATGGGGCTCCAGAGAGGATTCCCAAAATGGCCACTTTCATGAGGCGTCGCGGTTCTGCCGGACCAGACGGCAAACCTGATGACAGGCCTGTGCCTTTTAAGGCGTCATTAGACGAGATGAAACAGCAACTTCGACACTTGGCTCCTTCAAATCGTGCAGCCAACCCACGAAACACTCGAACCAATGTGTTCAAAATAAAACAGGGTCTCAGTGTGACCACATTTGTAGCTGGCGACGGCAACAGCAAGCCTCTTGACGAACCAGCGCATAAACCAGACGATGCGGCCGACGGTGACGAGTCAACTCCTCTATTGAACTCCACCGGTGTGAATGGCGGCCAATCTGAGAATGGATACGGTTCTGGCAAGTCAAAATCGGACAAGGCTAAATCCAAGTCTCCTGAGCGTCAATAAACCGGCGAATGTAGAAATACTAGTGGGTTGAAGAGGGTCTATGGCTTCATCGCTGGCTGCCCATGTTGTCTCAAAGTACTGTACATTGGTGGAAGAACATGACAAAATAGCATTCGGCATGAGTGGTTTTAGTTTTAGGTTTTTATAGGGCAACTTTTGGAGTTGAGGGATAATTGAGCTGTTAGGTATTCCGGATGAGGTTCATCCACCACTAGTAAGAATCCTTGCGATGTGAACGGCATTTCTCCATTTCCGTGGCAAGCTCTTCTGTGCATTTGCAATAACGATTTTATGTTCAATTCGCATGGCACTAATCGTACCATATGGCATTCATGCCGAATCCGGGCTCAGGCACCCTCACTCTCGCAACTCTGGCGAGAAACTCATCTTGCCAGCGGTAAATCTCCAGCCAACCCTCCTGGTCATCTGTGATGGCTATCCAGTCATCACACCAGTCACTCGGGGCCACAGCATTACTATGACCGCCACTAGTAGGCGTGGGATTCAGACATATTTGCCTCTCAATGGCGCCACTCTTGCTCAGCTTGAATGCGGCAATGTATCCAGTCAAATCAAATGAGTTTGCTCTCGAAGAAGCAAACAGATACTCGCCCGAGTGAGACAACGCACACACATCAGCGCGATACATGGTCCATCTATCGGGGATGCCTGGCGGGATGAGCGGGTACTGCTTGTGAGTGTAGATTGGCATATGGGTAGCAGGATCGATGAGGTATTCACAGATTCTGTTCCCCTTCTCCATGAGTGCGTATAAATAGTTCCCGGACGGGTGGATAGCTACCCAGCGAGGGTGGTCTCTCTCATCGGGACACTCTACACTCCCGACGAGTTCGAGAGCCGCGTTTTGAGGAGGAGATGCTTCGTTTTGTCGACGGTGAACCCAGAGCTTGTTTGCTTTTAAATCTGCGGAGTAGAGGTATATTTCTGAGGGGTCGAAGACCATGCCGTGAATGCCGGAGTTGGGCTGGTATGCGTAGTGTTGGATGGCGGTTTCGAGGGTCCCGTCAGATGAGGTGGTGAAGACGGTGCCGTGGCCGGCATGGTTGTAGAAGGGGTTGCAGTATACTCCGTAGGGAGGTTGCTTGGCGGCAAGGAGAAATATGGCGCGGGTGTTGGTTGATGAAGAGGATGCTTCGGCTGGGTGATGTTAGTGATTTGTGGGAGTGATGGATTTTGATTTTGGACGTACGCTCGTGGAGCATGGGGTGGGATGCTTGTTGGGTGATGAGTGTGGGGGATTCTACGGCGAAGCTGGACCATTTCTTCATGGCGGCGCCGTAGATGTTCTTTTTGGTGTGCTGTGAGGGTGTTAGCTGTGGATATGGATGTGTGTTGATGTGAATTGGGGGGGGGGCGTGGGTTACTTGCGTCGAATGTCATCCATGATATGGGTTCGTCTTCTGGGATGGAAGTCCGTTTGACGAGGGTGAGGGAGAGAGTTTCGTCGTCAAAGGCGAATGTGAATATTGCTCCTGGGGGCGTCCAAGTGCCGACCATGAGGTGGTGGATTGGCATGTTGGCGGTTGTAAGCGGATGATGCTGGTGATGGTTGGTGATGGTTGGTGATGTTATGAGTGAGAGGGTGAGTTGGGATGGATGGTGGTCGACTGTACGATTTGTGTAATTATGAGGAGAACTTCTAGAACGTGCGGCATAGCCGAGTTATCGATTGATTACTCCGACTTTGTGTGAATAGAACCAAGCTCTGGAAGTTACTGCTCCTACTGCAGTATTACTCCCGGCGTTGTAGCCGACGCCATTAAACTAGCAGACCCAAGACATCACCACAGCCAGGGCAAAACATTTACCCCCCTCAACACCCTCCATAACAAGCCAAAGTTTGCCTCCAGTCCTTGCCCCCTCCACAATTGACGACCAAAATCAAGCTCCAGCAAAGATTGTGGGGGAATGCAGAGAGGCGCCCGTCGGGAAACTTTGGCGGCAAATACCTGCGCCAATTATCACCCATAGCTCGACCGTCTAACCAATCGGAACGGCTTCACCCGCCGGATGCTTCAGCCGGCTCGAGGTCTGGCCACCCGCCTTGGCCGAATAACTGTCATTGCTACAGGCGATCTTGCGGGGATTTGGCTGTCAAGACAAGATGGATGGATGTTGCTCGTGGTTTGTGATGGCTGATTTGGGGCATTGTGGAGGGGTGCCAAGGGGGTAAAAGTTGGATGATTGTTGGCCAACAAGTGCGTTTACGAATGTAATCCACAGTTTTTGATGCTGGACATACAGGTAGTTAGTTTCTTTGTCCCGGAGGGTTGGGCCGGCATTATACAGGGTCAAATGTACATGTGGTGGAGAGTTTGTGAATATATATTTGAGTTGGGGCTCCCCGTTGAGAAGCTGGAGTTTGGATAGTCCATCATCATCATCATCATCTTTGCTTTTTCACTCTAAGCACCAGATTTGTTACCAAGACACTATTGTCACATAGGACATTTACATTTATTACCTTGGTCAACATTATTCACACGCTTGCCTACAGCAAGATAATACTTACTTTCTCCCCATCATCCACATCACATCTCCAAAACTCTCACAATGACGACGACCAACGGCCACACAAACGGCACATCTGCCGAGCCAACCAGCCGCTTCGATCCCAACTTCACCAAACACGTTATCAACACCATGGGCCCCAACATGACGCCTAGAAATCGTCAGGTCCTGAGCAGCCTGCTTCGACACTTGCACGACTTTGCGCGCGAGATCGAGCTGACCAACGATGAATGGATGGCGGGAGTGCACTTTATCAACTTTATCGGCCAGACGTCTACCAAGACGAGGAATGAGGCTCATCGAGTTTCCGACGTCCTTGGACTTGAGTCGTATGTTTCCAGTACCCCAACTGTCTCATGCAAACAAACTGACATTTATTGGCAGCCTCGTCGATGAAATCGCCAACAAAATCATTGCAGAAGGAGACGTTGATCCTACTTCGTCTTCTATCCTCGGGCCTTTCTGGTCTCCCAACGCTCCTTTCCGCGAAAACGGCGGCACCATCATCCAGGACGCCAATCCCAACGGCAGAGTGTGCAAGATGCACGGCACCATTACTGATCTTCTTACCGGAAAGCCTATCCCCGGCGCTGTCTTTGACATCTGGCAGGCTAGCGCCAATGGGAAATACGACTTCCAGGACCCGGAGAACCAGACTCCCAATAACTTGCGTGGCAAGTTTAGAGCCGATGAGAATGGCAAGTATTGGTTCTACTGCTACCATCCTACGGCTTATTCGCTGCCCACGGATGGTCCGGCTCATCAGCTGCTCACGTTGATGGACCGTCATCCTATGCGTCCTGCGCACATTCATATTATGGTGTGTTTTTTCCCGTCCTGTTGCTTCATGCTGTTCCCAGAAACCACAAAAGCAAAATCCGTTGCTTGGTTTCAGGGAGATTGTGAAGAAACTGTAGAGTGTGAAGATGGAAGGCTAATAGTACTCGATTAGGTGACACATCCCGAGTTCAAGGGCTGCACAACACAGCTGTATCCCAGTGATGACCCGTGGCTGGAGACGGATACCGTCTTCGCCGTCAAGGACGATTTGGTTGTCGATTTTAAGCCATTGAAGGGTGATGACACGGCTACATTGGAGCTGGAGTACAATGTGGTTCTATCACCCAAGGGCTATAAGGGCAAGATTTTCTAGGGGACTAAAAATATGAAGCGTGCTTTTTGTTGGAAATCATGGATTGGATGTGTTTGTACGTGTATGAGGTTGGCATGATGCGCTTGTTTGTATACCCGTTAGCTTTGCATAGATTGGTAGTTGAAACATGGTGATACTTCTTCATCAGACGTGAGATTTGCTTCTGATCATTGCTTGAAGTTTGTTATGGTCGGCAAGCAGCGAAGGCGAAATCTGAGTCCAGATTCGGAGATGGCAGAGAGACATTTGCCCTTGTGGCGGCGATTGTGTTGTTGTGCGAGTACGCCAAACAAAGCGGATGCGGCTGTGACATGCTGTATAACACACTGCGCTTGCATGGTTTGTATTAAATAAGAATTTGTGTCTTTGAGCTGACTGGCGGTATGTGTCAACACGTCAGACCGACTACCAGCTTGCCGGCTTGCACCAACACGTAAACTCTTGTTAATGGGGCAGCCTAATCTCTCGTGCATATTATTCAATGGACTTGCGAGCCAGTCCAATAAAATGCATTGATACCACAGCCAAGAACCGTGCGGCTGGCCTGGTCTAGCTTCCGCTGTCAATGTAAAACAAGTTCGGGCCGCGGCACCAAACAATCTCGTCGATCTCAAGACATCCATCCGTCCAGCTTGGTATTAGAAAAATGCGACAGGTTCTTCATGACATGACAGCTTCATAAAAGATGTCCTACATCTGAGCACATCCTCCCTTCATAGACGGCAGCATTCTTTGCACCCAATCAAGATTAGATGAATTGACTCTTGCCTTGATATTCATTACCCCGCCATGCCATGTTGTCGGTCGCACAAATCGAGGCCATGCTCCGAAGTGCATACACGCTCGACGGATTTGGTGGTGTTGAGCGCGATAATAAGCCACGTCGTTGGTCGCCACAGCAACAGCCCCGCCAGTAAACAACGGCTTCCTGGCTAAACCTGATCCAGAGAACAACTAGCTTCTTGGGACACAATTATCCATCTTGTCTTGTTTTATTAACAATGGTATAGTTCGTTTCTCTCATCCCCGATTTATGATTGCTTGGTGTTGTTTGCTCAAAAGGGCGGCGTGTCTTTTCTCCCTCCACCCTCCTCCTTTCTTCTTCTCTGTTCGATTCCCTTTTTTTTGGGGGCCGTTGACGCTTGGGGTTGTCTTGTCGTGTTGCTCATCGACAGACCGACTAGTGGCTTGTGGTGAGTGACAACGGGTAAACGGCCAGGCGGGGTCTGGTAACTTGGAACGGTCAACGTTTTGGTTTGCTAACGGCTTTTGGAGGGAAAGCCAAGTACGTGCCTTGACGGTAGGAGCGTTGGTGGACGAACGTATCAGACGACACTGGCGATGGCATCGGGCCGTTACAACGAAACCCCCAATTCAGAAACAAATACTCAGCCCAAACATTCTTCATTTCTGGTTTCTTTTCTCCATCGTCGACAAGGCTCAAGTGGTAAAGCGTTGCCAACAGTCCCTCCTGCTGAGGCTCAGCTTAGCTGCTCAGACGAAATCATGGTTGGACAATTCGTGAGGAATAACCCGGGGACTTTGGGGGAGCTGCAGCAGAACCGTCAGGAGACTGCTCCCCGGTCTCCTACAAAGTCTCGAGATGAACCATTGAACGGTGGACCATCACCAACTAAGTCAGCGTTGGGGAAGCTTCAATTTCGGTCCAATGCCGACAAGGAAGCGATGCGGAAGGCCAAGTCTCGAGATCCATCGCCACAAAAACCGAAGAAGACAAAGTCGGGGACCAATCTGGCGGGACTACTTTCGCGGCCGAAATCACTAAAGAATTTGTACAAGCTGGCCACGGAGCAAGAAAATCAAGCCAAGGACAAGGAAAACATGATACCAGATGGGATACCGAACAATGAGCGACCACCGCCAATTTTTGCCCAGTTTACTTCCGACCGCGCCTTGAGCAACGCTGAAAATAGCCCAATTCGAGCAGCAAAGGAACGACCAAAGTCATTCCAAGCTCCACAACCACATGATCTTAAACAGTCATCGTCGCCATCCAAGACGACTGGAGGTCGTGTTACTCGGCCCGTATCTATGCATCCAGATCAAACTCCCCGAGGAAAAGGTCCCTTTGGTCATGCCCGCTCCAAATCCACAATGCCAGCGCCAACCAATGCCTTGCCGGAGCTGCAAATTGACCCGAAAGATATCGATCAGCAGCTGGAAGCTTTGCTGGATCGTCGAAATATTCCGGAAAACCAGCGATACAAGATGCGCAACCTAGCCAACACCATCAAACTCGAATTCATTCGGCAAGACTATGCCGAGATGCAGGCTGCTAAAGCTGACAGACCCGGGACAACCGGTACCACAGGCAGCACGACCAGCACCGAAGAGGCTATTGCCAGTGACCCCAATAGTCCTGACGAGGATGAGGAACGCCCAAAGCGCAGCAGGGGAAAGAGCTTTACATTTTCCAGAAGCAAGAAGGATACTAGTTCGCCAACCAAGAAGTCCAAGGGAGAAGGAACTCTTGGCCGGCACTTCAGAAGCCGATCAACCGACAGCATTGCCTCCGAGACTCGTCCTTCTTCTTCGTCTTCCTCGGTGGGCTCTAGTTTTTTCTCTAAAATCAAGGCTCAGTTAGGTCCCTCGGATTATGTTGCGTATCTCAGAAAAGTTCAGCAGCCTGAGCTTGTGGAGGTTGGGAAATTGCACAAACTGCGGCTTTTGTTGCGGAATGAAACTGTTGCGTGGATTGAAGACTTTATTCAACAAGGTGGCATGCATGAGATTGTTGGGTTGCTGAACCGCATCATGGAAGTAGAGTGGAGGTATGTCTGACACGACGTGGCCAAGTTGGAATCTTTGTCAAAATCTAACAACATCTTACAGAGAGGAGCATGAAGATGCTTTGTTGCATGAAAACTTGCTCTGCTTGAAGGGCCTCACCACCACTGCAAAGGCCATGGAGTATCTCAACACTGTCCAGGCAGATCTCTTTCCTAAGCTGCTACATATGCTCTTCGACCCTGAACGCAAAGGCCCAAGCGAATTCACGACTCGAAACATCATTACATCAGTGCTTCTTACATACATAGAATCTGCACCACCGGTGGAACGAATAATCAGAGCTAAGAACGTCCTCGGTCACCTAAGAGACAAGGAACCCGAGGAGGGCGAACGCCCACTACCATTCGTCTTGGAGATGAGACAGGACCGACCCTACCGGATGTGGTGCAGAGAAGTTGTGTCTGTGACTAAGGAGGTCTTTTGGATCTTCTTGCATAACCTGAATGTCGTCGCACTGGCTAGCGACAAGGGAGCACGGTATACTGCTCAAGACGGCTACTTTGTTAGCAACGACGACCGAGACGGTTTGTTTGGATATATGCTGCGCAATTTTCCTCAGGAACGCCCACCGGTCCCTGCAGCCCCTTATGTCGGCGGTGTTGAGTGGGATGCCACCAACTATTTGGCTTCACACCTGGACCTCATGAACGCAATCATTGCTTGCACTCCTACTTCTCACGACCGCAATGCGTTACGAGCCGAGTTTCGTATCTCGGGATGGGAGAGGTGCCTCGGAGGCAGTCTTCGTATTTGCAAAGAGAAGTTCTACGGTAGTGTACACGTAGCCCTACGAACTTGGGTTGCTGCCGCAGCCGAGGACGGCTGGGATGTCAAGGATGTCCGGTTCGGCCCTCCTCCGGAATCGAGATCGCCCAAGAAGACTGGTGGTGGCCAGAAACCTAAAGTCGAAGCACCACCCAAGTTGGATATGCCGAAGCTCGATTTCGGAGACAAGCAGCCAACTAATGATGCATGGCTGTAGCACATTTAAGCCGTGGAAAAACAAACACAGGGCTTATACAGCATGTGATATCATGCATTTATAACAAGACAAAAGATTGGACAAAGGGTAGGATTATGTCTCTGGGATCAGTCACTCATTCCTTTGTATTTGCATATCATCATTTTTTTATGGTTCCAGTCCATTGGGTAACGGTTGCATTTTTTGGCTTTTTCTTCTTTTTCCTTTTACTTTTAGGGATCATCTTTCCTTCACTGTTCATAATATGCGGCTGGTGGATGTACTGTACGATGGCATTGATTACATGAATGAATTGATGAGATTATGAAAGTGGTGTGGCTTTGTCTGACATGAGTTGAGTATTACTTGGTTGGTGATGCTGATGCTGATGCTGATGCTCTTTGTCATAAACTACTTTGACGTAAGTATTAGGAATGGGTAAGAAAGGTAAATCCACACTTTATTGATGCACAAGGCTGACCAATATTTCCAGAATTCATAATTGTAGACATGATCGTCGTTGGATGATTCATCATTACCATTGCCTCGATTCAGCCTAAAATACAAATACAAATGCAAAATGCAAGGTAAGGCGAAAAGAAGAAAGTCGGTGAAAGCTCATGTTCCTCGGTGGAGTTTAAACGCATCATACACGGACATGCCCTTTAGCACATCCTCCTTGACCTTGTCATCCGCAGCAATTAGCTTCGGTAATATTTCGAGAACCTGGTCTACCTTGTCCTTGGGAATAATCACTACGCCGTTGACCGGGTCTTGAAAGGCAATGTCCCCTGGTGACACTGTGACACCGTTAATTTCCAAGGGGACTTGCAAGGCCCATGGCACGCTGCCGCCGCCTGATCCGACGGTTGAGAGACCATGTGCCAGTATCTGTTTTGGTGTTTTGCGGTTAGCCTCTTTTTCCCTAATTGAGTTCTACCATGTTGCTTCACTTGTGAGGAGTGGAGGGGTGTGTGTGTGCAGAACAGAGCATACAGGAAGATTGGTGCTTCTGAGTTCTTCTACGTCTCTGACTCGCCCTGCCACAAGGATGCCTTTGGCTTCCCGGATTTTCATGCGTAGGGCCATGATGCCGCCGCAAATGGCATTAGTCTGGCCCGGGGGTTGCTTCATTACCACAAAGGTGCCGGGCTCTGTAACGTCAGTCCAGTGAGTGTCTTTTGGGACGTTTGGCGTTGGCTCGGCCAGGGTTTCGCCTTTCGCTGCAAATAAGACGGTAGATACGGGTGCAATGGTCAGTGTGCCGGCATCATTACCGGGTTTGCCGCTGTAGGAGTTGAGGTCTGCAATAAACCCTGCCCCGGGAACTTTAAGCTTCAGAAGCGCATCCGAGATATCGCATGCCGTGTACTGCTCGAGCTTGGCGAGGACGCTATTTGACATGGACGTGGTCGACATGGCTCGTGACGTCAGTTGGATGGGACTGGTAAGTGTAGCTCGGGCAAGAAAATGAGATGGCGACGAAGCGACTGATGACCCAAGTCGCGTCCAAAGTAAATTCATTGTCCTGGGAACTTTCAACGTTTCTCGGTCTGGGCCAACTTGTGTGAAGTGCCGTTTGGAGTTGTTGCATCCCCTGCATCCAGCCCCGGAACCGGAATCGCGAACAAACGATGCGCCTCGGCTCGGCTCATCCGTCTGAAGCCGTCGAAGTCCGGCTGGTGGGTCAGCGGTGCAGTTACGGCATAAGGATCCATGATCCATGATCCATCCCTCCAGCCATCCAAGATCAGAGTTGGTTCGTGGCCAAACAACCAGCACGGGTGCTCCCGCTGCATTGGCTGGCTGGGCCAATCATAAGCTCAGGGCAAAACACTGCGACCCATTTCATTGCAAACTGATTTCGACAAGGGCAGCGATACCTGCTTTGCATGGAGTACTCCGTACTCTGCCTAGGAATGAAAAGTCTGCACAGGATCTTCCTACAACGAGATGAGTGCTGTCGTTTCGTGTCACCGTATCTTTGTTGGCCTTGTAAGGCGCAAAGCATGCCCTCGACAAAAGAGGAAGCCCGACAGGCGACGATGCTTGTGGCCTGCAACTCACCGCCTTGCCAAGATATCAGGACGATCTGTGGCTTCTTTTCTCAGAGCAGACGTTTTCTACTCCGTAGTCAACCATCTGATACGAGTTGCCCACATGCTCTGCCGGGGTTTTCACATGGTTGAGTGTCAGGTCAAACGAGGTGGAAGAAACCCCGGTGGCAGAGTAGAGTATTCCATCAGGGGCATCATGGCCAACCACAAATGCTTCCAATTGTGCCATGGCAGGTGGATAACTCCCACAGTTCCAAAGTCCAGTTTCCTGGCTGCAGTCTGAAGTGTCCAAAGCGAACGAGTCCATGTTGCCTGCAAACGTTCCACTTTGCTCAAGGTCAGATGCAAATAACCAAGACACTAGGTTAGTGTATCGTGGCCTGGGGCTGCAAGAACTGTTAGCATGGTGGATTTGATGGAGACGGTCCAGCTCCACTCCAAAATTGAGTCCGGGGTACCTAACTTACTGCTTACCTAGGTAGGTACCTAGGTACCTAGGTAGGTGTAGATAGGATTGGTCGATACCATGTACAGAACCTGGAGCCTAGGATAGGGCCCTTCATGACCCATGAACTTCCAACCTGAACCAGACGTGACCGTAGCCAAGCCGCAGGCCGCAATTTGGAGTTAAGAGACAGGTGGTGAAGAATGAGGAGTGTGTATTGGTATTCAATGCATGCAGACGACTTCCAGGTTCGTAATATGAACTGACCAGACCTTCAATGCGAGACATGGCAAGTTGGTGGGTGCTGCCTTCCCGATTTCCCGCCAGAGTAGGCGATGCTTGATCAGACGAGGCGTCAAGTGCTCCTTCCTGGTTCTGGGTGTGCTCCTTCCTGCTAATTTTAGACCCAACATTGATTACCTACCTAGGTAGGTATGAACGCCTTCAAACCCTCGACTCGTCTGAATTCTGAGACCTTCGGCTGGTCATCACACTGATAGTTGGGCAGCTGGGCAGCTGTTTAATCTATTTGGTGTCCATCGTTGCCATCAAATTGTGATCAATGATGCCACCAGCCAGGCGTTTAAACGGACAAGGAACTCCGGCAGCCAGTGCTGGGCCTTGCCAGGTAAGGATTGGGCTGATGCAGAAACCAGGAGGTCTTGTTGACGACGTCGTTGCTAATACTCCCTCCCACATCCTCATGCACACGTGCATACACATACAGATACACATGCCCACACACATACGTTCGGCAGCACTTGGGTCTCTTTTTGACGCCAGGCCTTATTCAACATTGCAGCCGCCCGCCGCCCCAATTCCCGCAATATGGCAAGACATAAGTGCCGAGATGTGCACGCCCAGTAAGCTAGGTTACTTGGTGTCACCATGGATGCATTGGCATGCAGGTACGTCGCAGTGATAGTGAGATGTCAAGTATTGTACTAAAGTTGCAGCCACGGCCAACAAGCAAACTTCACCTTCTACCACAATGCTGTTATGTGCATCACTCGCATTACTGTGGCTGAAATAACCCTTAGATCAAGTCCAAGACCTGGGTCTCAAGTCAACATAGACTGTTCCATCCTCGCCTTTGTCGACGTTCACATCACCAGGGACTTCCCTCATTGATATTTGGCACTGCACGGCAGATGTCACTCCACGGCCTGTCATACTTTACAAACACTGGCATCATCTGTCGTCGGCAATTTGAGCCGTAGACACAGCGACCAGTACATCGCTTGCCATATCTCTGCGATGAAGACGATCTATCCGGCTGTGATCTATCCTTTGCGTCAATCTAAGCGAGCTGAGTGAGTGCCGTGATTATCCTTGGAAGTCTGAGACGGACCCAAGGTCTTCCAAAACCTCACACGAGCAAGGCCACAGCCAGATTCAGCAGGTTGGAGATGGCACGGAGTGGCGGTCATCCGACGGCACAGTGGCGTCCCCGGTCTGTCTTTTAGCTGTACAGATGTCATCAACCAGCGCCAAACGACCTGAGACACTGTAGTCTGAGTCGGTGGATATTGACTCCTACCCAACGAGAGGTGAGTCCAGTACTCCGTATGAAGAGGAGGATTATGTCCACAGGCAGCAAACAAGCAAGACACCAATGAACCAGATTTGTATGGCGAATCCAGTGCCTTTTGTTTCTGCGTTTGGTGAGGACTCGACTCACAGCATATGTGTCTCCTCGATGCATCTTCTTGACAAAAACAAACCATTGCTGCATGGGAGGTACAATAATGGATAATTAAGCCCTTTTGCCGGCAGCAAGATTCCGTGGTGACTGGCTCCTCCTTGTCAGAAGAGGCAACATATCCCCCGAAGGTAGTAAGCGCCAGCAAGGGGCATTCGACAAGCCAACAACTCCTGGCTCAAAGACCAGATATGCGGTGGTCTGAAATACAGAGAGTTCCAAGCTAGGGGCTCTTCAGAAGGGTGTTCTTCTGGCTCATTACGCCTCTCAGGTACTACTTGCCATACCTAGTTTGGTCTGGCTTTAGGTACGTGGAGACAGACGACATTGGTAATTGAGCTCACCCCTGCCGTAGGTGTGTACAAGCCCATTAGAGGGAGACGAATAACGAGGACGAAACACGGTCGGGCGAGAAAGAGATGTGAAGATGACAATTCGAAGAGCACAGACAGGCCGTATTGCGGCAGCCGGGAGAGAGGAGGGATCCGAGTCAAGACTGACCAAGCAGGTCGAGTGTGTATGTCTTTGCCAACTTGGATGCGCGAAGCCACTTGACCAGACACTTCATTCAGGGCTGCTCCGCACAAGGTAACTACGGAAATGTGAACTTGCACGGGTCACAATTATTTGTTGGCCATGGTCCCGGCGTCTGGAGGCCGGAGTTTGCTCCTTGAATAAAACACCAATCCAGTACTCGGTACCGTGCAGTACTGCATCGCACAACACTGTATCATGATATCGATATGGATATTTTGGAGCAGGTCGTTACCCTAAGTACCATCATCCATGTCTGGATAAAACGGCCCTGTTAGCCGTGGGCAGGCAGGCGCTTGCAACTGTGCTCCCAACAACCTGGTTTCATGTTTCACAAGCCCTTTTTAGGCTTCGGCCGTGTCATCCCTTCCCTTTGTTCCCTCGCGGAGCTCAGTGGCTGGAGACGACGATGGCTGTCTATTTCCACGTTTCTTACCATCGCGGGGGGGCATGGGAGGGCTTGATGAAGGCTGGACGGGAGTCGCTTTGGGCATTGGGCCACCCTAGTGGAAACAGCTAATGTGGTCAACTGGTGTCGTCCATCACACACCCGCAGGGAAGCCTTGCTTGTGGACGGAGGCGCCGCGTGGAGCTGGGGGACACAGGGGGCCAGTAGAACCACTGAGGTTCAATTGTTGGGCCACTGGCAAGGCCGGCCGTACGGAGCACAGTACCAAGCTTTTCAATGTTGTCCGCAAGCGGGCTGCGACTGGACAGCGGGTGACGACTCAGGATGTGACGGTTATAATATGATTGTCGGAGTATTGGCGAGAAATAGAGGGAACGGGCCGAAGGAATCTGGCAACTGGACACATTTATCTCAATTCTGGGCCAACAAGCAGCCGTCTTGTTTTTCTGGGTACATAATTGGTACGAGTTGTGCGCCTTGATGCCGCAGTTTTTTAAATATTGTCGCCAGGTCGAGAGTTTGCGGAGCCTGCCGTTGGCAGCTGCCTATCTGCGTCGTCCGCATTCTTTTATTTATCTTTAATGCTTGAATTATTAATTGTTGGCTCTGCAGTTGATGTATTTGATAATGTTGGTTCCATGTCCCCCCACGGGCCGCAATATCCATGCATGGCATGGTATGTCGAGGGCATATCCATGTTCATGGCTATATCCACGTCCTCCAGATGTCTGGTCTGCTGTATGTATGGAGTATGCGCTGTGGTGCAGAGTATTGGCAGTACACATACGTATACATTTACATTTACATATACATACAGGAAGGACATGCAGTATGGTGGTGAGGGCTTCAACTACAATGCTGACAAGGACTGGACTGACTGACAGCGCCTGCACAGCACAGGCGCTATGGCCGCAGAAGCCGCCGAGCCCTTGAGCTTGAGAATCAATGCCAACATTAAATCATTGATCAGTCAAGTCATGTCAGTCCCATGTGCCCGGCCGGGTCCCATCGAGTTCATCGGTCCAGATGTCGAGTCAATCAATCAATGCCGTCCATCTGGCTGGCCATGGAGCACGTTTCCATTCATTCATCCATCCATCCAACCATCCGTTATGCATTGCATCCCATCCCATTGCATCCTGTCCCATCCTGTCCTATCTGTCCTATCTGTCCTATCCCATTGATATATCATGGATTCATCAGGGCAAGGACCAGCCTGGCATCAGCACCCGAACCCGAACCCGCACCCGCACCCGCCTGGTACCCGCACAACCGCATTCCTGCCCCTCCAGTCCCGTCTGGTCTGGCCTGCTGCTCCAGCCCAGTCCCCCAAGTCCCCCTCCCTGCCTCCAGTCTTTTTTTTTTAACCTCTCCAGTCTGCCTCTGCTCTCTCTTTTTGCCTTTGCCTCTTCGATGTCGCCCCTTCGCCTCTCGCTCTACTTGACTCGTTGCCACTTGTTGCCTGACCAGACAGATTGACCAGACCTGACTAGACCTGACCTGACCTAACCTGACCTGACCTCAACGTAACACCTCCAATCTTGCCGCTCTTCTCAGCTCTGTGTGTCTGTCCCTCACTCAACCTAGAACGAACTGCGCCGCCCTCCACCCAGTCACTCAGTCACTCACATTACTCTCCTGTGCTCTCATTTTCTTCTGCTAGACTGCCGTGCTTCTTTTTTTATTTTTTATTTTTTTCTTCCTCCCTCGGCTTCGTTTGCGTCCCTCCCGCTCCCAGCCACCTGTTGTCATTTTACCTCGACAAGTTCTCGGCTTGACGCCCACGCCCGTTCCCTCCCCCGAATGCGCCCCACTCCCACACCCACCACCTTAAAGCTTTGAACCCGTTCCGTTCTGTTTGCGAGATCTTTTACCAAACATTTGCCTGCAAGGCGATGCCCGTCTGGGCACTACTCAACTCACGGCGCAGCCCAGGAATCTGGAGACGAGTTGCGGGTGCTACTAGGGTTTGGTCGAACCCTGTCAGTGACAATGTCGATAAAGTAAGCCCTCTCAGCTTGAGACGACTCGTCTCTTCTCTCAGTTCACTCCCATTACACCCCTCCCCTTCAATGTCTGGTTCCTTGCCTTAACCTTCACTCATCAGACCAGACTTGAACACTTACCTTCACCCTCACCCTCATTGACTTGACTTGACCCTAAACCCTCTCTCACCCCTTCCATCCTATTTGAACCTTACCTAACGTAACCTATCCCGTCCTATCCCGTCCTATCCTTTCCTATTCTATTCTATCCTGTCCCTGCTTCTCTCTTGCTCTCATATTTTCCTCTTGGGTATTTTGTGCCCCTGCTGTGCCCTGTTGTGCCTGGGTCGTCTCAACTTCTTATTTTACTTTGAAATTTCACATCTTTGTTCCCTGCCGTTCAACTCTTCATGCCTCTCCCCTCACATCAATCCCAAATCCTTCATCTCAACAGTCATGTTTTGATCAACTTAGTCTTTTGAGTTCACAAGACATTTCCCCTGGGACTCGTCTTCTTCTCTACTGTTCAATATTCGTCCTCTTCGCTCTGTCCATATCAGCCCTTTTGCCTTACCGATGGGCATCCTTTCTATGAATGTACACTGCTTTTAATACTTCGTCATGGACAATCCTCATGATTATCTCATCACCAGTCCATCACGTCCAAGACGTCCTACTAATCCAGACTCTCCTACTAGTTGGGTTATGCTGAATCAAGGGGGGTTTGTCAAACTCGGAAACGAACGAATTCTTCTCAAACTTGAGTCGAGAATATCATGCGAGCTGTCTGTACCTCAAGAACTGAAGGCTCGATGTACACCTTTTCAGTGCAAGAGCGACAAGGGCACTCTGTTCCTCACCAATAAGAGAGTTAGTCATGAAACTTGCCAACGCGCCGTATTCACTATGAGGGATTCTCAACTGACCAGGTTCACTGCAACAAATTAGATTGTCTATCTGCCCACCAAACCTACACAGGAGCCCAAATTTGAATCTTTCAGTGCACCAATCCTCAAGTTTCAGGACTCTAGCACATCGTCGTCTATGTGGTGGGGATGGGTATGGAAGTCGGACTGTATTCCCGTCTCTGGCGGAAACATTCCACCTGATCTGCCTAGAATAGAAGTGAAATTCACCTTCTCCGACGGCGGCATGATGGATTTCAACGAGGCGTACATACGGCTCAGAGAACGACTGTTCCAATACCAGGAGATGAGAAGAGAGATGGGACCCGGTGCAGATATCCCAGATGAGCCTTTACCAGCATACGAAGGTCCTGCTGCAAATCCGCCTGAACCGCCGAACACACTGACCGTGCCAAGAACCAACCGATCAGATAGTTCTTCCAGTCGGAGAGCACCCGATGAACCCCCGCCAGGGTATGATGAGGCACAGGCGCAGCAGATTAGTATGCGCCTAGAAGATCATATAAGAGGAGAGGTTGATCGTGGGGCCAACCAGGATTGATGCAATCGTAAAAATTTCCTGTTCAGCCGCAAAATTTTGCATTTGCCGCAGCTGTCGCTCCCAGGCCACAGTCGACTTGCATGGCCCGTGGTCCGGCAGCGGCTCATGATTACCAGCTATTTGCGCGTATTAATGGTTTTTACTGCGCTGGCAACAAAAATGATTCACCTTGGTAGGACTTGGGTCGGTATTTTGGTTTGCGTTTATGAATTATCTTTGATAGAGAATTGATTGATGACTGCGGGAGTTGGACGTTAGTTGGGCAGCCAATGCACATGCAGGACAGCTCCTACATTGACACACCTGCACAACATTGCTTTTGAAAATCACTTGAAGTGCTGTGGATTTCATGCAATATGTGTACTAACAATATATTCTTGCCGATTTCCCTTTTTTTAGTTAACCACCAAGGCATGCTAGTGCAAATCATAGGTGCAGTAGTGGCAGAAGCACGCCCTCAATACCGAGGAGCCACGAAGGACCAGCCCAGCATAACTAACACGTGATACAAGGCGTGACTGGCAATCCTGTGCGAGTGCTCCTCAGCCAATCAAATCATGCCAATTCCGGATCAGATTTCGCTCTGGCGACTTTGACCGAGAGCTTCCGACCTCACACGATTTTGGCGAGATACCTCAAAACACACATCCACCACCTGCCATTGTGAACTAGCCACCAGTCGCGATGGGTATCTGGGACGCCTTTTCCGAGATCGTCGAGGCCGTGACGCCATGGAGCGTCGTCGAGGCTGAGGCCCCTGCCGAAGAGCCCAAGGTACGAACTCGTCCCGGTTTCCCCTGTACCGAAAACACGAGCAAACCCCTCGCCGTGGTTCGCCGCTCAGCCATTGCTGCTTCTGCACCGAAGAAAATCGAGGAGACTTGACATATGAATGAGCATTGCTGACAAGAGCTTAAATACAGGAGGAGCAGGCTGCCGAGACTGAGTCCAAGGACGAAGAATCCTCCGAGGAGGCTACTGAGGAAGCTACCGAGGACGCCGAGGAAGAGGAGGAGGAGGAGGAGGAAGAAGAGGAAGATGATGAGGAAGAGATTGTTGACCCCAAGGAGACTCTTGAGGAAGGTCCGTTTTCACATTTTTATTTTCACTCTGTCGTCGGTACCGCCGGTTGGACTGGCCCTCGGCTATGCTGCGAGGCATTTCTCCTGGTTGGCAGCAATGCCTGCGATGCGCCGAATTTCTGCTTTAAAGACAAGAACTGACTAGGATCGCCGTGATAGAATGCAAAAACTCTGCTCAATGCGCTCCCTCCAAGCACCATTTCGACGAGTGCGTCGAGCGCGTACAGCAGCAGGAGAGCGAAGGCGAGGCCAAGGAGGACTGTGTCGAGGAGTGTACGTACCCGAACCCACGAGTCTACAATTCGTATCCCCCGTTGTCTGTGTAATGGCTCCCAAAACAAGGGATTCAATTGGCAGAAATTCAAACATCTTGGGACACCGTTCCGGCTAACTCGTGTATTACTAGTCTTCCACCTTGCTCACTGCGCGACCGCCTGCGCCGCCCCCAAGCTGTGGTCTAAGCTCCGATAAATTCTCCCGCGTCAAACGTCGGCTCCATTTCGAATTTGTCTCCGAAGTGATCCGTGACGGACAATATATGAGTAGACGATGCAGGCTCAGGGATACATCTCTTGTTCGTTGCGGTCTATCGAGTGGAGTGACGTTGGCGGAAATGTAAACACAAAATGGGGACTGGGGTGGTGAGCGCTTTGGGGAAACGTGTCCATGTATAATCTGCCACGACTGGAATGGCGGGAGGGCCTTGAGACGACTTTTTGCGTTTTGGGGAATCTTTTTGCCCTTGCAGAACGGTGATTTTTGTCTGTATCATAAATGCTGCAGCGCCAACAATAGATTTTTCTCTCTTCTTATGTATTCTTGGTTGTGTTTCCTACGGTCTGTGAGATGTTGGCTTGCAGGTTACGAATGAAGGTCATTCTCCTGTTCTTCTCAGGATGAATCACGATCCTTTTCCAGTTCTCGGAATATGTTCAGATGTTAGAATCTTCGACTACAAGCACGGAATACATGTTTCTTAAGCCCTCCCAAACATCAGAGTTGTTGAAATGAGCTGACTCGAACGTAGGTGGCAAGTATTCATGTCAAGATTACTCGCAAGCCTTCCACATACAAGCCGGATAGATACATCGGTAGTTTCAACGCAAAGTGTCTTCCAATCTACCGAATGGACTCGCTTCATATGACAAGGATAGCATTACTCCGCTAGCAGGATATGCCCACGCACCATGTTCCCGGCAGACGTACAAAAGAGAGCATACTAAGGCCCAAGCTACAGGAAAGGCTAAATTTCTCGATAACTACCATCTAAATTTGGAGTGTTTACCGGCATAGATTGAAGGTCAGTTGCAGGTGATGGCGGATTGTAAGAAGTTTAGTCTGATTGATTCAGTGATCAGCAAGTGCTTTCTTGTGTCCTTCGAGACATTGCAGAGTTGGCGATTGCAGTTGTACTTGCATAGGTCTAGCAGAACTGTCTGGCTTGTCATGACATTTGGCATATACAAGAACTCCAATATGCAAGTGGGCAAATTACCATTTTAACAACTTCCCAGGAGCGAATGTTGTTAACGAATATAATTACGACTATCTCTTTGCATCAGTGGGGCGTTTCTTTCTGCCAGGACAAAAGACCTAGCGGTCTTTGCTTGCGATAAATGTGCTGTGCTGTTGTCTGTCATAAACACTGCATTTATGAGACCATAGGTTGACAGAATCTCTGTGAAAAAAGTGATACCTGTACTATCGGTATGTTGTCTGCCATAGCGCCCATGGCCAAGCCATACACATAGGAGTTGGTTATACGATTCAGCGAATACGAAAAACGAAACGTCGCTTTGAGTCCAAGTGCAGCGATTGCTGTTAGGTGAAATTATGACAGCTTGTCCAAAGAAAGCAATTAAGGCAACCAATAGGAAACAGGACACGATGTAACACTCGCTGTTGGCGGCCTATTCAATAGACAAACTTGATAGAAACTTGGACCGGTTCGTTACATTCAAAGACTCAGCTTTATTTCGATGGATTTATTGACGACATCGGCGTAGACTGGAATCAAGTTAAAGCGATTTCGCTGTTGATGTTGCGGATCGCAGGCCTCCGCATAGTTGACTGACGCATTGCTTTGACTCTGTAATGCGCTCCTTGAGTGAGCAATCGCCATGATGATTCGTTATGTGACCTATTCTCAAAACATCAGAGGTTACGATTTGAAATTAGACATGAGGCTAACATCACATGCCGGCGGATCACACTTTAGGATCGAAACAGCTGCTTCGTCAGGCCCTTGATATGTTGGTCCGCATTGCCCTGGGTCTACATTGTGCGATTGGTCCTATATCTATATCAAGAATGCCGGTTTGTCGTTCCAGATTAGGCCTGTGGAGCGAGGAGTAACTAGTCCATGCAAACATGGGTAGATTCGCCAGCATGAAGAAAGGTTTCCTGAGCCATCTCGACAAGCTTGCCGCAAATGAAACAACGGCGACGAAAATAAAGAAACGACCAGCCGAACAGGGTCGCGGATGGCATCGGTAACGGGAGTTGTGGATCCGTCTCAGTATTAGCTGGTCGTCCCTCAGAGCAGAGAGTCATTATTAGTACCGTCTCGCCCGACTGAGATTCGAGTTTGACGGGAACCAAGACCAGGGTCTCTCACAAGACAGAAAACGTTGGTGGAGATGGTGGGTTTCATGCGAGACAGGTGCAGGTTTACACTACATTTGTTCCGGCTCGATCGTATGCAGCCTTGTCGTGCGACGTAGTTGGACACTCAGATTGGGCGTGAAATCGAGATCCTTTTCTTCCGCATGACGAAACAAGATGAACAACGATTCAACTGCATTTCGAACTCAGGTGGTTTGTCTCAAGTTGAATCATCCGAATTCTGCAAAGCCAGGGTTAGGAGCAGACCCAGCACGGACTATACGACGTACAAGGTATTACTTTAGTGGACGGTGGAGAAAGGCAGACTCCAGCTGCGGTGACAAGAAAGAACTGAATAGTTCAAAGGTTCCCTAGGATTTCGAGTCTGTGTTGTGTCTGGTGTCTTGGGCGTGATTTCTGACAGGATGGTTCCGGTCGATGGATTAATATTTGGTTGGTTACATGAGCAGCCAGGCCAAACCAGGCCTGGCCAACGCAGGAGCGACCCGGTTTGCTTGTTGCCCGTGCTTTCATCTCTTTCTTTTCAAATCTTCCAGCGCCAGACAGTATTGATACCAGCTAACTTCCGCTGTGCCGCATTCACCTCCTCAACATTGACCAACACAATACGACAGACCAAACTTTTAACACCAGACTCCATTCAACCATCATGGCGAATCGCAGTGTTTTCCGCTGACCACCTTCTGTCGGTTCCCTGGCCGCGCCTTGTGGCAATCAAGAATTTATTCGCCGGCTGCAACTACGAATTGCTCAACTAGGGAATGGCATCCTGGCACTCGACCAGGTTGTCATTGATATCTCGATCGCGACTGGCGGCTGGACTTACGAGGCCCACGCAAACCGCACACAATTGTCTCTGGTGATCCGGGCCTCGAGCTCCATCAAAAGGTGTGCTGGACCCTGCAACATGGCTGGCTCTTGGGCAGTTCAAGATGCCAAAGTCTCCGTCCACCTGCAGCGTGGCTAGACCCGATTGCCTGTCGCTCAATATCTGTCCCCCACTGTCTCGGGGCTAGGACTAGATTCTGTCCCATGGCCCGCCCTCGCCTTGCCATTGACGCCATGTCTCTGTTCGCTTGCCAGAATTAGCCAGAACCCAGAGTCTCGTGGCCAGACAGGGCCAGCAGACCTGTGGAATGGCGAGTCCATAGCCGCAACTGCATTGTGGCTATTCCGTCAGAACTACGCTGTCCTGAACCTGACGAGTCACAGCGTTCATTCACTGGACATCGTTCCCCAAATTAGAATGTACGTACGAAGCACACTCGTTTGGATTTGGCGGAACGCCAGATAATATAACCGGCAACGCCTCGCAATTGATATCAATTTGCGCCTACAGCCCTGGTATCGCGGATATCAAACATGGCGTCCCCCTTGCTCGATACTGGGTCCTCTTGCTGTTTCCAGCCCATCAGGGAAATACAGCTCCAGCAAACGTCAATAGTGGTAGCACAAAGAAATCAACAGGATGAACAATACACTGTCTCAGCATCGCTAACAAGCCACATGCCAGGCTGCTTTCATTGTGGATGAGTTTGTGGCCGGCCAACTAATGCACGTTACAGCCGAGGTCCCGCCATCAATCTGGAATCCCCAGCGCCACCAACATGGCGAGCATTGATTGCAAACGAATGGAGTTGGTGGTGGACGTCTCGCAACGAATCGAGCTGATGGCTCCTTACCCACCTCGCCGGGTCCCCTGGCCCACTGCTGCCGCCCCTGGACCAACAATCTTGGACGGATTGATGAATCTTCACAGTGTCATCCGACTTGCCCAGATATTGAGTCTAAAGTTGTCGACTTGCTCAAGCACAGACCCAGGTCCTTGAACCTTGTCATCAGTTGGAGACTGTCTTGGAGGCGAAGCGCGCTTGACCATCAGTCGGGGCTTTCAAACCAGCTCAACCACAATTATCCAAAAGCGACGCAGGATTGGAGTGTGGGAAAGCTGTTTGAGAGCTCCACGCGACCAAGTAGACGTATTAGCGCCGCCAGACTAAATATGCTAAAGAAACTGGTGGTTGTGAAGAGCGCACCCTCTGTTGGCGGACCGGGCTCCTTCGTGCATCTTTTCGAAATGCAAAATGCGACGTAGTCCAGCCTTGCTGAAGCGGCCTGTCATCCTTATTTTACTCCAACGCCACCACCCTTTTGGATGTCCAGGGTCTTGGTGTTTGTCCTTTCCCTCCTCCCTACCGAGCATCTTTCAAATCGCGGTCTTCTTCCTGCTTGGCATGGCCATTGGTTTTTATACATACCAGCGTTCTTAAGTGTGTCCGCCGCCTTGTGTATCAAATCATTTGGTCCACCGAACTCTTGGACTATTTCTGCGAGTCTTGCTGGTCTCCACCGTGCCTGCGGATTTGGTTCTAGCAAAGAAACCATCCTGGGCCAGCGAACCTGCCGCTCTGCATGCAGCTCACTCTTCATCTCCTGGGAGAATCCTGACTTGATGAACTGATTCCAGGGATCGACCCATTCGATAGGCCCAGGCAAAGTACAAGAATCACGAAGTGGAACTAGTAGCTGCAGCTGCTCCAGATTTCCAAGAGTGTGGAACCGTCCGTCTTGGCCGGCCGACAACGATTCAGTGTCGTCTACCCCGGCGCCTCCCGCAACGGGTCAAGTCAAGAATTTTGGATACAAAAGACGTCTGTCTGGTGGGCTGGAAAGGCTCGTCTCTCTCTTATTATTCTCCGGTGAGCCGATATAAGGTCGATCGATACGGCAGCCACACGCGGGCGATTCTTCCCGCTGTTCTCTCGCAGACTTGCCAGTGTCTCGCTCGACTGAGGCCAACTTCCCCCGCATAATGAAAGGAAGTAAGAGTAGCAGCGACGGAAGTGGCGACAAGGTCGGCGGACGCTTCTGGAGAGGGAAGAAGCTGGGTTCTCAGGATTACAGCCTTGGAGAGCGAAACGTTGCCGACAATGGAGCCATGGAAGCCGATGGCGATGGCAGTGTTGCCAATGGAACGTCAACTGAGTACCGGACTTACAAACGACGATGGATTGGGCTGGTCACACTCACGCTCATGAACATTGTCATTTCTTGGGATGTAAGTGAGAATCCGAATTTGTTTGCTGCGGCATCTCAGCGCACGAGGCACCGCCGTCGTCCACGATAGTTTCGAAGCCGCCGAGAAACTTGTGTCCAGCTATTGCTTTGCGCCATGCTAATCCTTCGTTTCCTTGATAGTGGCTCACTTTTGCACCCGTTGCCGACCTCTCAAGCCAGTACTACGGCGTCTCCAAGTCAGCAATCAACTGGGTCAGCACTGCCTTCTTCCTCGCCTTTGTCGCCATCTTCCCCGTGACAATCGCCATTCTACACCGCGGCCCTAAGCCGGCCTTTATGATCGCCGCGGTCCTCATCATCATTGGAAACTGGATTCGGTATGGCGGTTCGTCCAGCTCTTCTGGCGGCCATTTCGGCGCCATCATGGCTGGCGAAATCTTGATCGGTTTTGCGCAGCCTTTCGTTCTGGCCGCTCCTACTCGGTACTCGGATCTGTGGTTCACCAACCGCGGTCGAGTTGCTGCCACGGCCCTGACAAGTTTGGCGAATCCTCTGGGTGGCGCTCTGGGACAGTTGATCAACCCTCTGTGGGCAAAGGAAGCGAGCGACATCTCAAAGATGGTGCTCTACGTTTCCATCATTGTAAGTGCAGAGTTTGGCCATGTCATCTTGCAGTATGTTGTTTATAAAAACTAATGACATTTCACAAATTCAGTCCACAGTCTGTGCTCTACCGGCATTCTTCGTGCCTGCAGCTCCCCCGACCCCAGTGGGACCGTCTTCCGAGACTCCCAAGCTCAGTCTTCGCGAATCTGTCAAAGTCCTCAGCCATTCGCTGGAGCTATGGCTTGTCCTCATCCCATTCTTCGTATACGTCGGCTTCTTCAACTCCATCTCGTCTCTTCTCAACCAGATGATGACGCCCTACGGCTTCTCCGACGATGAGGCAGGAATCGGTGGTGCGATTCTCATTGTCGTTGGCCTCGTCTTCTCAGCCATTACCTCGCCGATTCTCGATAGAACCAAGAAGTTCCTATTCGCCCTCAAGTTCTTCATGCCCATCATCGGCATCTGCTACCTCGTGTTTGTTTGGATGCCCGAAACCCGCGACATTGCCGGCCCGTATGTCGTCCTTGCCATCCTGGGAGCTGCCTCGTTCGCCCTCGTCCCTGTTGCTCTCGAGTTTCTCACCGAGCTCAGTCACCCACTCAGTCCAGAGGTCACGTCCACCACTGCGTGGGCTGGTGGTCAGCTCCTCGGCGCCATCTTTGTCATCGTCAGCGATGCCCTGACTGCTGGCGACGACGCCAGCCCACCCAATAACATGAAGAAGGCTCTCATTTTCCAGGCGGTCATTGCGCTGGTGGTTTGCCCGCTGCCCCTGTTCCTGGGCTTGTTTGGTCGTGCGGACAAGGTTGTGTTGCGACGTATTCGCTCGGATGAGCAAGGTGCGCGTACAAATGTACAGGCTGTTGCATAAATTGAAGCCGACTTGGAGAATCATTTGTTTTTGTGTATTGTTTTCTTGGGGAGTAAATACAAGTAGCGTACATAAATATACCATAGCGCTTACAACGGACATTTTGCCTTCTGTCATCTCAGGACATCTGAAAATGTTTTATCAATTGTTAAAATAATATACATATATATATGTAGATATTAGTGTCAAATGTATTAGTCTATAAATATTCTCGCTCCCTAAAAATCGCTCCATGCCATCTATTCATCGTCACGTTCAATGATATCCTCCCACTGAGCCCTCAGCGTCTCCAACTGCTGCCAAACACTAGCCCCCATCTCCTCGAATTCAGCAATATCCTCAGCCGTCGCATCCCGGACCCCAATCTTCCTCCCGACAGATTTCCGCAAAACACCGACCGCTGTGTCTGCGGCAATAGTATCCGCAGTCTCAGGCGTCCCATCCCATCCCCAGCCCTCTACCTCCGTCTTCTTCACGTCATTGATGAGTTTGGCATCCGTGCTGCTGCCCCATTTGATGCGCTCGGCGTCGGACTCGTCAAGGGCTTCTTGATTCTGGAGGACGACCCAGGCAGCGGCTTTGGCGCCGCGGTAGCCGTTGGCGTTGTGCCAGGGGGAGCCTAGCCAGCGGCTGATTAAGAGGGCGAGCTCGTATGCCCAAAAGAAGAACCAGGGGACAGGGAAGAGAGTACTGGCCACGACGCCGGGGTGAGTGAGGTAGAGTTTTGGTTTGACGACTTGTTTTTTGGCTGCTTCGGTGTCATCGTCGATGGTGAGGAAGCGCGAGGAGAATGGCTGGGCAGCGGGGAGTGTTGCGCTTAGGGAAAGGAGATCGGTGAGTCGTTTAACCGATTCGTATGCCTCGGGCCGCATGAAGCATTGCATGTCGTCGACGTCAAAGACTCGTCGGACCGCCTCGACGCTACTGGACCAGATAATGCGGCCAGGTGCCTCGTTCTTGGATGACCTGCTCAGTAGGGGGAGGAGATTGTGTGCGAGCATGTAGTGGCCAAAGACGCAGGCGCAAAATACTTCGCCTAGCAGTGGTTTGACGGGCTGTGAAATGGCAGTGATGGTTAGCGGCCAAAGCTTGAACTTTTTGGCATGTATGTATGGGAATACAACTTACATAATTGTAAACTGGCCGCTCGTTTAAGATGCACGTCGGCAACGACAGCTTAAACTCTGGCCAAGTAGCCGTCTGAATTATGCCCTTTGAGAGGACGGACCAAATAGCCTTGAACCAGTCGATCCCAGCCCAGCCGCCATAGGCAGCGTTGCAAATGATGCTGTCCAACCGAGGAATCCTTACATTGCGCAGATATTCCCCCTCCAGACCCTCTGGGTTGCTCACCGTCTCATAGCGCAACCTGTATGACAGGGCTCGGATAGCACGGAGGTCGCAAAGATCCAAGGACAAGCTCAGGATGTGGATTCTTGCAACCGCATCTTCCCATTTGTACTCTGGGCCGGCGCGGGACGCCAGGCTCTTGGATGTCCTCGCCGCTTTGGCAGCATACGCTCGCAGTTCCCGGATGGTATCGAGAGACTTGGAGCCGGATCGCGTCGTGGGGATGACAATCAGGTGCGAGCTGAGGGAGCGTGTAGCGAGAAATTCGTCAATGAGGACGTGGACTGTCCCTAGGCCAATTCCACTGCAAATAAGTCCGTTAGCTTCGTGGTGTTGAGAAAGAACAGCGGCGTGGCATACCTGTTTGCACCGGTGATGAGGACGAACAGCTGCTCATGGGCAGGCACGGATTCCCAAGGAGCCGGGTTAGCTGACGCAACCTTTTTGGCCCCCATTGTATGTGTGATGTTGTTTGTTGGCCAGTTTTGGTGTCTGGTGTTTGCTGATTAAGGTGCAAATTCCGGGACCGAGGCCAATCGCGGGATGGCGAAGGTTATGACGAGCCGAAGGCTTTCTCAAATCACTCCCACAGGCTGCGAGGTTTATATTAAAAGAAAACAGAAGACCCTGTCGGCAATCCAGCGAGGCGGGAGGATAAACAGGCACAAGCCGCCAGCTTGCGCAATCAAATGTCACTCCGACCAGACTAGATCAGACAATTAAAAAAAAAGCCTGGCCACATGAAGCCAGTCAATGGTGGGGGCGGTCCATGTCTCTTTCCAGTTAGTGCCTGGCCTGGCATCAGTGGATTCAGGGGTCCAGTGCAGTTCAAGCCAGTTGAGGCAGGTTCATGTTGACCTCGAGTCCAGTTGACTGGTTCAAAGTTCGACCACATGTGCATGTGCAGACCACGCAGCACACATCAGACCACAGCAGCTTGGCTTGACTCACCTTTAATTGACCAAATACTTCCACAACACGGCAATCAATGAATACTTCACCTTGTCATTGGAGCTTCCCTGACAGGCAAAGCAATCGGCATTCGCAATCATTCCTGCAATCAGCCTTGTCTGCCTGCAGCTGACTTAACGAGACACAATATAGCTACCATTCAATATTCAGCTTGCTCAGCTTTGTTCAGCTCGAGCCAGGCCTAGCATACAAGTACACATGCACATGCATGAGCAATATCGCGAATTGACCATTCCATCTATTAGTTATGCTATTGTTCTTCTTGCTACTGTAACATCTCATTAATCCCTCAATATACTCTGTTCCTTGGGCCCGCCAAGATGATGCTTCGCAACTCCCACACCATAGTCTTTTCACATCAATCATACAAGCCAAGCCCAGGGACGTATACTCGAAGATTATCCGTGACTCTGTCCCAACCATCACATGCAACAACTACATTTGCTGGCCATAGCAAGCTTTTTGTCATGTATTTCGCTTCACCCTGCCAAAAAGGCGGTTGAGCTCAACAAATTTACTCCCTCTCACGCGGCTTTTGACCCTCTCGAACGGCAGCCAGGATCAACTCCTTGGCCTTCTCTACGCCAGACTGCGTTCCCACAATTTCAATCGCCTCGTCTCGTGCCTGGTCCCGAGGCACTTGGATTCTGCAGTTGCTCTGCTGTCGGATCGCGTTGACCTTGGAGCCATTGGGTCCAATGACATGGCGATACGTCTTGGGATCAGGTAAGATGAGGTAACCTGTGGCATCTGTCTTTTTAGCCTGTTCCAGTGCCTTCTGGATCATGTCCTTGGCCTTCTGCACATTTTCAGGACTGCCTCTCAGCACCCAAGGAATGTCACCCTCCTCTGTGGAAATTGTCTTAACCACCTTCCAAGAGTGGGCGTCCGCCGTGGCCTCTGCATCATCCGTGATGAGCGGCAGGGACCCAGTGTTCGCTCTGCTCGAGTTATCAGGCTTGCTGGGAATAGCATTGCCAGCGTGGTCAACCGTAACCTGGTGGTTGTTCCGAAGCTGTCGGAAAATCTGTCCATTGTTCGAAACAGCGTGGTGAACATTGCGAGGGATCTGAATAGTCTCTCCCTGCTGTTGCTTGATAATGCTGGCAATGTGTTCCTTCGCCTGGGCCACGTTCTCTGGTCGGCCCGTCACTTTAACACCAGTCTTGCCGTCGCCCTGTCTAGGCACATCAATCGAAACAGAGAACTTGCTCTCCATCTGGCGCTTGGCGTCACCACCACGGCCAATGAGAGATCGATGATGCTCAATGGGCACCTCAACCATTTCCGTAACCTGGCTGTCCCGCTCGGCAACGATTTCCTGGATGCGCTTGACAATCTTTTGTACTACGTCAGTTCGGCCTTCTACCTTGATGCTGTTGCCATCTGCTTCCTGCTTGGGGAACTGAATGGCGCGAGCAAGTTCACGACGATCATCTGAACCACCAGCTCCGACTACAATTTCCTTGAGGTGCGCTCCTAAAATAGTGCAGTTAGTAACTTAAATCAAGCAACCGCATAGACGTGAACCTGCTAGGAGAAATATCTTACCTCCAGTGCCAATCAAGGCCTTGTGGTGCTTCTTGTCAACCTCGATGGTTTGCACAATCGTGTCATCGAAAACCGTTCGCTTCTCTTCCAAGATCTTGCGGGCCTTGGCAACTTGTGCGGCAGTTCCCTTGATGGCAATTTCAACAATGTCCGCGTCACGGTCCGCGGGGACATCGATACGTGCGCCAGTTAGCTGGCGGAGCTCATCCAGGGCAGCGCCTCCCTGGCCGATGAGAGATCCAACCTGCTTCTGCTGAACGGGCACCGAGGCAGTAACCGAGTGCTCCTCCAGGTACTTGTGAAGAGAGAAGATCTCATCGCGGGCTTCGTCGGCACCCTTCTTGGGACCGCGGATGATGACCTCGTCAGGGGCTTGCTGGCGGCGCGGCTTGCCCGTCTCGCTGGCGGCATCGGCGTTTGGCTGCTCATCAGAGCCTACCTTTGCTGAGCGAGGGAAGAAGATGAGGACCTTGTAACGAGTCTGCAAACGATTGATTTGGCTGCCCTGGGCACCGATAAGCTCTCGGTGGTACTTGGGGTCAATCTTTAGAATGTGAGTGGTCTCATCAGCCAACGTGCGGCTAAGGTTCTGGATATGATGGCGAGCGGCCTCAGCCTTGGCCTTAGGTCCTTTAAGTTCGACTTGCCCATCTTGCACCTGGATCTCCACATCAAATCGATCGCGAAGCTCCTTGATATTGCTCCCGCCCTTTCCAATGAGATGGTTGGCAAACTTTTGGGGAAACTCGAAGCTCAAAGTGAAACCGCGTTCCTTCTCATCCTCCTTCTCTTGTTCAACAAAAGCCTTGGCCTTAGCAACGAGAGATTCGACCGCCGACTTGGGTCCACGTAGAGTGACCGTAGTGCCAACCTTTGTAACGCGCACAGGGATTTGCTCAGACTTGCGGCTCTCCTGCTCCTTCTTGATGAAACGTCGAAGTCTCTCGTGAAACTTGGCAGGTACATCAAGAGTCGCACTCGACAGCTCTTCCTGCTTGTTAATAAGACCCATGATGTGTTTCTCGGCATCCTCAAGAGCCTTCTTGAATTCACGAACATCCGCATCTGAGGGTTTAGTTCTTGGGAGCTGGTAAGGGCCTTCAGCAGGATCAGGGCCTTCAAAAACAAGAAGCACGGGTGTATCAGCATCAGAAGCTTCGGGTACGACGATATGGACCCCGTAATCAGTCTTCACCCTTGGTGTGATGTCGGTACGCAAATGCTGGTGGAAGAAAGGATCAATGTTGACAGTTTGCATACGTGCGGGAGGGTGACCATTGATAATGCCAGTAATCTCAGATTGGGCGCGTATGGCATTCTTTCCCTCGCGAGAGTATAGTTCCCAAGGCAAGGCGCCGCCCTGCGAGAAGGGGGTGTTGATGTGAGTGTTGTGCAACTTCTCAAGACGAGCAATCTCGTTTCTCTGGCGAAGGTAGCGGGTTACGTTTCCAGCGTGAGCGGCAGCACCGCCAGGGGCGTTGCGGTGGAATCTGCCAATGTCAATGTTGGACATTTGCATGCCCATTGCCAGATCCATGGCCCGCTCAAGACCAGCCTGAACTCGATCAGCGGGACCAATGACCGTGACCATATCTTCATCTTCTTCTGATGGGAGGAGGATGGCACATCCAGTCTCGGCGAAGAAGTCATCCGCAGGCACACCCCGATCGCCAATAATGAACTGGTGTCGACCTCGTTGAATAGACAGCTGCTCCAGCTCCAACTGTTTGTGCAGCTCGGCGACTCGACGCTCGATTTCAGCGCGGACTTGCTGGATAGCAGCCCTATCTCCAGCCAACTGAATATGATCGTCTTCAACGCCAGCAGGTTCAAAAACAGGTCGCTGACCCGGCTGGGGTGCAACAGGAGCAGGAACTCGAGAAACAGCCTGATGGGCAGGGACACGCATTTGGATGCCATGACTCTGTTCTAGAGCCTGTGCCAACGAGTTGCTAGGTCCGGCAATGAAAGGATAGAAGGCAGCTGGGACACCGCGAACCTTGGTCTGCACGTTGGCAGAGCGTTCACCTGCAATCTTCAAAAGCTCGTTCCGGGCAGATGCAGCAGAAAGAGCATTGCCGTCGACGGAAACATCGATGGTGGCCTCATCATCATCGGCAAGCAGAGCATTGTCCTCTACCTTTGGAAGCTGAATCCTGGCACCAGTCTTTTCCTGCAGGGCTCTAATCATAGAGCCACCCTTGCCAATGACATGGGCCCGGGCGGAGTAAGGAATGGGAACCTTGATTGAAGTCTAGCGGATGTTAGCTACACACTCTCTCTTTTCTCTGGGAAGAGACTAAACCAATCATAACGTACCGGGGCTCCAATTTGCTGAACCAGGTCCTTGAGAGCCTGTTGAGCAATCTCCTGAGGACCAGTGGCTTCAAACTTGTATCGTCCATTTGCCACATTTGCCATTGTGATATTTGCGCGTGACTTTCGGTTGATGTCCTTGATAATATCCGGAATGGGGCGCTTTAATTGGGTACGGGACAAGACGTACTGGGGTTCCAGAGTGACGGTTTCAACGTTACGGCCAGGAATGAACATGGAGGGGGCAGCAGCCTTGGAAGGTGTTGCGGTTCCAGAAGCAGGAGTCGATGATCGTGAGACACCATTGGAGGGAGAACCGTTGGTCTTGCCATTGGCACCGCTCTTCGCACCCCAAATAGGGGCAACATTAGCGGTCTTGGCCTTGGGTGCTCCGAGTTCCGGGAAGAGTTCATGAGAATGGGTATCGAGAGGTGCCTTGGGGTTGGAGGACTCCTTCTGCTTCCCTGCAGCCTTGGTGCTCATCGGAGCAGCCCAGGAGCCAGAAGCATCGTTGGTTGCCTTTGAAGGAAGCTCCTCGTCAGGAACATCTTCAACAGTGACGGTATGAGGTTCCTCGGCGTGCTTTTGAAGAAGCTTCTGCGCAGCGGACTCTTCGGAAGACATGGTTGTATTTTCGACCGTCGAGTTGGGTACCGGGATTCAAATTAGGGAAAGCAAATTCAGTTGAGAAAACTTGTCTCGATAGATATATAGCTAGCGGCATGTCAGCTAGTGTGATGCCACAAGGTTTCCATTGGCAAAACCAAGCAACTTTAATTATGCTTTTTCTGTGCCGATTGGGGCAATTGGCAATCTTACTTTTGTTCCTTTGCAGCTAGAACTTTTTCGGGAGGCGGCTGCTGTCTCTGTGCAGACGATTGTCCTTGTGTGTCGCAATGTCGAAACTACTTGTTCTCTTCTCGGGTGGGAAGTTTGAAGGCGTCTAGTACATAATCTAGACAGCCGACAGAATTTTTTTTTTAAACAATGATTACCGGTGACCAGAGGGATAAACCAGGAGAGGCGAGAACCAGGGGGAGTAGAGAAAAGGCGTTGATGCCGGGGAGATGGCAAGATGCAGCAGTATCGTGATTTTGAGGGTGAGGTGGAAGTTCCTCCAAGCCCCACGAGAGGTCGGCCTCAAGTTGGTTTTCTGGCCAGAGCAAGGAATCCTGGGGTCCAGAAGCTTTCTCCACTCGACATGGCACCACAGCCCATGTGCGGGCGGGCAAACTTTCCAGTGCCTGGGCAGGGGCAGTCACGGGATCCCCCATGTGACCAACATGACTGGCTACATACCCTACACTAATCGCTTTCAAGGTTAACTCCGTTTCTTTCTCTCCATGTAGTAAGTTCACTTCCTCAGTTGTGAGTTTGATAATACAAATTTTTCCTTTGTCTTGGTGTAATCATTCAACCCTCACTTATTTCCTCTTTTCGGGCACCTGGGGGTATAGTATGGTGTTCTCGTAGATCAAATTTAGTTCTACACATGTCAGTAACAACCAGAAGCAGCTTTGGGGGGGAATGGTTTTTTTGTCTCCTTCCTTTGCTCTTACACGAGCATTGGTATCATGGCAGTGGGGAGTAGTCGCCCTTATCACAGAACTTTGTTCAAATCTGCGCCCTTCTCACACAGCCTCCGGCTAGTATAAACCAGACTAATGGAGACTATCCATCATCAAAATTATAGCATGAACTTTGCATTTAACCTTGGGTACTATGCTCTGCCACGAGAAACCAAAAGATCAGAACCCATCAGCCCTAGCACATCACTCCATACTCCATCACCCGACATTCCCGACATCGTGCATATGAATACCCTAGACAAGTTACCCAAGTAGTTGGGTATTCAACTGCGATGACAATACAATAGTGTTTCGTCTGAGAAAAACATAGTTTTACCCGTGGCGGTCAATGTCACATTGTCACACTGCGGATATTCGGGCCGTGGCGAAACATATGGCGGCCGAAGCCGGAAATAGGATCAGACAAGGTCCGCGAGACGATATCGCGGCCAACTATTGTTCCATTTTCATTCGCAGGTATAAATAGAATGAACGTGGAGGCCAAAGGAGAACGATATAGCAACCTGAGTATCAAACGATACCGGGCTATCATGGGCAGTTATTCCCCGATACGGAACAGACACATCATATTGTTGGGTTTGACCCAAGTGGACGAAATGGGACAGTTGGCAACTCGTCTCGGCAGAAGCGCTCGCGGAAACCCAGGTGATATTTCGGATCGCGTCAGGTTGACGGCCTGCCCTGGTCAATACATGATGACCTGCGGTGGTATAAAACAAAGTACAGTCAAGTACGGAGTAAGTACTTCTGGTACAACACAGTACCTACATACCTACATACCTACTTAGGTAGGCACTTGAAAAGCTATGCTGCAGGACATAGCGTCAAGATTCAGAATGACAGGAGGCATTGTGGAGCAGATGTTTGCAAACTTACAAGGCTCATCTGATGGGCCCCCCCATGGACAAAGTGAAACAAGGGGTCGCATTGTCCAAACATCAGAGAGACAAACTCGCTGGCTTGTGCTCACATTGAACAGACGCACCCGCGGCTCACCAGCAAGCCACAGGCACGTTGAGAGATGGTGTGCCTGCCTGGCAATGCATTGATATCTTCACTCCGCAGAGGGTGATGCTTTTTGCGGTGGTGGTATCTGCAAGGGCAGACAAGCACGTCTGGCAAGTTAACATGTCATGTCATGTCATGCCACGCCGTACCTTGCAGATGCAAGCCATGATAAGCATGCCAATTTGATTTGCTCCATGTACAGCAGCACAGTCTCATGTTCTGTAACGAATTGAATGTCTGAGCAGGCCTTCATTCATCCCAACTCGGAGAGGCTTCGGTACATTACTTCCACGCCTTTTTTGCCTTTTTCGCCTTTTTCGCTGGGCCTCTCCCCTCCGTTGCCGGGGGTTGCAATTGTCGATGACATTCAGTAACATGGTCAATTGAAACCATGGTGCCACATGAACTTGCAAGTGGGTATACAACACACCAGACTGGAGATGCCTCTCCCACGGTAACCACCTTTGTTATGAAATGGCTGTCTCTACGGAGTTTGCGCCGTAGTCGAATAAGAACACATGAGGTTTGAGATTGGCGGCGGTCATGTCCACAATGGCTGCAAATTGGGCTTTATCATCACGATTTCTATCGTGTGGAAGCACAGGAAATCAAGTTGGAGGCTTCCTGGAAGCATTGGGATCCTGTTGGTCAAACCATAGTCTATCCACATAACCGCCAGATGCTCGAATCAGAACAAATTCCACATGAACAAAAAAAAAACCCCCGCCGTCTCACCACGGACAAACAGAGGGACTCTGAGGACAGAGTGGCATAGAGAATACACTAATGGGGAGTGGCGTTTTTTTGTCCTGGCGCCAACGGCCATGGTGCATACGGAGTTCGACCAGATGGTTGGAAGCTTGGAAATATTCCGCCTGCCATGGCTGGAAACTTGCCCAAGCCACAAAAGCCCGTGTGAGAAAAGAAAAAGCGGAACCGAGATCTTCTCCTGTTTCGCTGAGGATGAAAAGAGAGCCACAGAGCCTCGGTCGTACATGTGTTGATGAAACGCTTGCCAAAGCGACTGCGACGCCTGTCGTTGCAACGTGAACGGATGAAGATGTGAACTCAGTGTTTAGATGCGCATGGTGTTTGGAAACAATGGGGACAGTTTTGCATTTGGGACAAGTAGAAACGATTCAACGGGGAATATTGTAGCATACCTGGCAACACATGTTTAGTCTGGTGTAAAAATGCCGCTCCCATTTTCAATTTTTTTTTGTTTTGGCCCTGCAAACCAGATATCCATGTGAAACTGAAGCACTCGGAGAGAAAAACCTGTGGACTCTGTCACGGTCGGCTGGTGGGTCTCTCCATGCACATTGCAGTTTGGGGCAGTACAGTAGTCTCTGAATTTTCAATCCCGACTTGGCTCCGGGAGCCAATTTCTGGTGTTAGGGTGGTGGAGTGACTTGACGACCAAGGTACGGTCGCACATTAGCTAAGCTCCGCAATTCGCTGTCAAATTAATTTTACAAAAATCGCAAAACACACTCAAAGGCAGCAAATAGCCATATTCTCAATTAATAGCATATTCTATAGAAAAAGAGTTATAGTAAATATAGTAACCAGAGGCACGTGATAAATATACGCAACTTTTTTTTGCTCTTAATTGTGGTATATTTTTCCGGCCGGAGGTACAACCAGAGGTACGGCTAAAGTCTAGCTGCCTGTAACCCACTATATCTGCACCTATGCCCCTGTGCTTGTACACATGCATGCACCTTTGGCTATACCTTTTGGCCTCTGGCTGCAAAAATACACCACAACTAAGAGCAAAAAAAAAAAGCAGTATATATTTATTGCGTGCCTCTAGTTACTATATTTGCTATGACTCTTTTTCTATATAATGTGCTATTAATTGAGAATGTGGCTATTTTTGCTTGCAAAATTGATTTGGCAGCGAATCGCGGAGCTTAGCTAATGTGCCACCGTACCAAGGAGGTAAGAAACCCGAGTGCTCATGTCTTTGGTAGATTGTGTTATCGAGATCCTGAGTTGGCTCAGAATGGCTACTGCACGGCTACAGGCCGTCATCAAAATGGGATTGCCCACAGTCAAGTATGAGCCAACATGTCGGAATATAGGATTGTAGGCTCCGCAACTTGTTGTGCCTTTTGGGTCGGTCGGGTAATTTAGTCTTCCAATGTAGCTCGATGTGTTCGATTTTGTGATCATATGGCAGTCAGTTTCGCGAAGTATCCGTTATGATGGCCAAAGCAGCACGTTTTGGGTTGGTCTTGCAAAATCTTCGGTAGGCAAGAGGGCAGCAACAGACGGCTCTGTGCGACGTCTGGTGTGTTGGCGTGATTCAAGTTTGAGCCAGGAATTGGCTGGCCGTAACGACAAGATAGCGTGAATAAATCCACGGACCCAGCGGTCCAACTATGACTCTCTTCGAGTTATTAGGACCACTTCGCACCATCCACTTGGAATCCATCTCACGGTTGACTTGTTCCACTCAGGCAAGGGAAATGCACAAAAAAAACCACAAACGAATTCGCCAGCAGCACTGCTTTCAGGAACTGTTAACAGGAGAAGTCAACTGAATGGAGTTTTTGAATAAGTTTCTGCGGTAAGAGGTGCTTGTTGCGGAATGGGCATTCTTTGCTGCGGCAACCCTGTGATATCTACCCAGGTAGGGTGGCAATGACCATTATATGCTGCAGCACAGGAACACATAAGGTCTGGCCAAGGTGACTACTGTGCAGCAAAAAGCAACTCGGAAACAATCAAAGACATCATGCCAATGCCTTGATCTCCCTCAAGCCACGATACCCGCCAGACGTGCGTCAATGCTGTTAGCTCGTGGTTAGTCAGTCCTTGGTTGAACAAGAACAAGGGCAAGGATAAGTACGCTGGATCTGGGACACGTACTTGTACATGAATGAAGCGTGGATATTGTACCTTGCTTGGTAGTCTGGTTGCTTGTTGGTTTTGCACCCTCAGGCTACCTGGTATATGCCTGTATTGGAAGCTTGGTTGTGGTCCTCGTCACTCCGTAATTTCAATTCAATTTTCAAGGCCATGGCGACATCAACCTCCAACAGGCCTGGCCTACTTGAGGCTCTCCTGTTCTGCGTCCGCCTGAGCCTCCATCCTGTATCGTGCCCGTCGAAGTTTTGTCGTCGTCGTCGTCGTCAAATTCGGCAAAATTTAGCGCAATCCTGGCCAATATTCTAGAATCGCGACATCATCAAGGTACAATACGGCTCCGTGCATGATATTATCGGCGACTGTGTCAGGCTAGGCTGACCTGACTGTGAGTTGCATTCGATCCTGTTGGACATAATCATCGTCGTCTGTGTTGGCAGAGCCCCGCCCATTGATCCAAAATTTGGCCCCGCCCCCTCGCTACTAGGGAAGGCAGGTGCAAGGTAGACCAGAGAAGTGCAGGAACATTCCTGGTCAAGGTCAAGTCGAGTCGAATTGACCAAACCAGACCAGATCAGAATAGAACAGAACAGAACAGAACAGAACAGACCAGACTTGGCGGCACAAGAGTTTGACCAAGTACTAGCTCTGCATATATGAGTGCACTCTTTGAACGGCTGGTGCCTAGCAATTTGATGCCCTTCCTGTATTGACTGCATTAAAAATGACTTACTGGAGTACCTACCATGTTATGCCGCAATGCTGGCACCAGCACAGAGACATTGGGTCCAGCACAAAAAATCAACTTGAACCAACCAGACTCGACCTTTTCTGGTGGAACCCGCCCAACTTATTAGAGGCTCCAGTCTTGTCCATGTCAAAACAGACTTGAGACTTGGGACAGTCAGTAGAGTACCAGACCAGAGCAACCAATAAGTCAAAGTGGCTCCATGTCGCTCCCCAAAACTACTCAAGCACAACCCTAAAGCACACCCCAGCAATCGATCAAGTAGTTGGAGAAGGGGGCAAGGCATGACTATTAGATTCATGTCAAGTTTGGTGCCATTCTCGCACCAAGTCCTCTGGACTCTGGAGGTGTTATCCCGTGACGGTTGGTTCACTGTCTGGCACGGGCAGTGATGCTGCAAGAAGCTGCCTAGGTGGACATCTGGATGCAACGTTGAAATTTGATTCTGGTCTCCAGTGATGGCCCGGTTGGTCTTCAAACTTGACAGCTTGAGCGGACTGATGTGGCCTTCACTGAACTTGACCAGGCTTATTGAGTACATGTAGCGGCAGCCGGGTACGCATACCTAGTACTTAAGTACCAGACACACTCTGGACTGGATTCTGTTATACATGGCGGTACTTTGGCGTCTATGGAGTGAGTATCGGGTACCTGAACGCCTCAAAGTATTTCATTCCACTCAAATGGTCACATCGACAATGAACCCATGCACTTGACCAGACTGCATGTACCCTGAAATTGCTTGGGCACCGAGCAGCAACAGAACAGCGTCAGATAGACATGCACGCAGCTCACTCATTTATTGCGCATACATTTGTTCAATTTGAACCAGACTTAACATTAACCCAGCATCATCAATCCTGTGGCGCCGTTTCGGTCAAGACGGTCTAATCAGGACGGACGCACACACACACGCAGTACGCACGCACGCTCGCACGTACGTACCAGACTGCGGCCAGCAAGCAGAACAAGAAGGTTGAAGGCAGCCACGGTCGTCACGACAAGCCTGATCGGTCTGCCCATCTGTCAATCTGCCGCTGGCAGTCTAATCTGGTGTCTCTCTGCCTCTGCCTCTGCCTCTGTTGTCTCCGTCTGGTATCTGTCAAATCCATGGCTACATCTTGACCAGACCAGACGTCGACCTGCCCTGTCTGTCTGTCCATCTGCCTGGCTCAACTCATCTATCCCTCACGGCTCACCAGCTCACGGCCCAACTCGTGGCCTGTTTTGAGCATAGCCTTGCCCTCAACTTCCCTGCCCTGCTCTTTCCTTCTGTGCTGTCTGGTTGGCAAGCAACAAGGCCTAGTCTGGCCTGGTCTGGTGCTTGCTTGCTTGCTTGCTTGCTTACTTTACATTACCAGACTTTACTTTACCGAGTACCACGAGACAACATTTCAAACTGTCACCGGTTACACAACAGACCAGACCTCCTCTTACCTGACCTGAACATCAATCTTCCATCTTTTTTGCGCTCCTCCCCCCCGCCATCTTCTCGGCTCCTGGATGCACGTCGTAGGCAATTAACCGCTCGAACTCTAACGCACACCCCCCAGTGCCCCAATTCTCCTCAAGGGCCTGGCTCCTCCTCAAGGGCTCCTCCTCCCAGTCAGTGCCCAGTGTCAGTCAGTCTGGTCCTGTCTGGTCCTGTGTCCTCCACCAAAAAGAAAAGACCAGACGCCAGCCGCCCGCGCGCCCACCCGCTTCCCCTCGAGGCCACAAGCCCACATACTTCCCATTTTACAGACATCGAATTGGTCCTCGCCAACTGCGCGCCCGCCAGGACCGCTTTTCCTTTTGTCTACTTACTCGCACACACCCGTTGCCCCAGCTCATCCTTTGCTCTCTTTCTGAGACCTTTTTAGGTAAGGGTGGACAGACAGGATCATGGACGGTCCGGGATCGTCCTTCAACGGCAATTCACAACGTCGCAAGCTCGTCAAGAAACCCCCCTCTCACACATACACTCGTTCCTCCTCGGGCTTCGACGACTCGCAGTCACTTGGCAGCAGACGCAGCTCCCAGAGCCTCCGACGAGCACCTAGTGCTCCTCCAGTTCGATCCTCCGTTGCAAACACCTCGAGCAGCTCATCGCCAAGACATCCGCCCGTCTCCCAGTGGCCGTCGAATGCCTCGCCTGCCATCGCTCAAGCAGACTTTCTTGCCACCACCAACCTACCTAGCGGATCTGGACTCACCAACAACCCCGTCCTCGCGCATCGCTCAAATCGCCTTTCCGACTCTCACGCCCGCCGACACAGCAGAGAACCTTCTGACGACCTCCTCGGCGCGCCTTTCGACGGTGCTGCCATCCTGAGCCGCATCGAATCTACCAAATACACGAGCCCACGAGAATCAGTTCAGCGTCCACCCGTTTCCCCCGCACTTGCGAAGCCCATTCCTGGAGGCCGAATCGTGAGCCCCGCGCTCAGAGCTTCACAGAGCTTCAGCAATATGGAGCCCGCCATCACAGAGAAAATTCATGGCGGCAGAGTACCTGATGGCACCGTAGCCGCGCCGAAGCGGTACTCCGATGAAGGCAAAGACTCCAAGCCGCCCATGCTTCGCAAGAAGTCGGGCTTCTCAGGCTTCGTCACCAGCCTGGTTGGTTCACAAAAGAAACCAACCATCTCAGCACCAGAGAACCCAGTGCACGTCACCCATGTGGGATACGATAGTGCAACTGGCCAATTTACTGTTAGACTCACCTCACTTCACCTCACCTAGCTTGCTGCTATTTACGGGGGGTTTTACTACACTCGCACGCATAGTGATGCTAACGCAGCAACTAGGGTCTACCGAAGGAATGGCAACGCCTGATCAACGAAAGTGGAATTCCGGAGAAGGAGAGACGGGAAAACCCTCAGACCATGGTGGACATATTACAATTTTACAAAGAAACAACCGAGCGACCTGCGGAAGATCAAGTCTTGGAAAAATTCCCCCATGCTGCACCGGCTGATAGTCGTCCATACAACACACCCACTTCTCCTAACATGTACCCTACCAATTATATGGGTAAGTGACTGTCCCTGGCTGACCAAAGTACTGCGTCGTGTAGCTGATGAATTTTGGCAAACAGGAAGTTTTGAGAATCCCCGCGCTCCCCCACCGGTGCCACCTTCGAGAACTCCTGGTAGAGATATGATGCCCAGTCGCCCGGCTCCCAAACCACCGGTCAGCATGAACAACAGACCGCTGCCACCAAGTGTGTATCCTACAAAGGACTCTGGCATTGGTCTCTCCCAACAATCCGACGACTACTCGCCACAAGGAAAGGATAACGTGCCCATGCTACCCGAGGAGCATCGATCAAGATCCAACTCTCGAGCCAACGGTCAATCACCCTTCAGTCCTCCCACTCCCCAGCCAGGCCAGACCACTGCCCAGGCGGCGGCGTATCAACAGCAGCAATTTGTGCAGCAGCAACATGAACAAGCCATGGCACAAGCACAAGCAGCAATGTCTGGGCATGTCGGTCGTGCCCCTAGCAAGCGAACACCTCAACCCCAGGCACCAGTGCCCGCCCCCCATCAAAACGCCGCCTACGCCCGACCAGGAGACGCAAATGGACACCCCAATGCATCCCGGCAACAACCCGGGCCTGGCGCAGTGCCTGGCGCGAGGCCTCGACATAGACCCCGCCAAAGCAACGGCATTGATGTTGTTGCGTCATTGAAACGAATCTGCAACGATGGCGATCCACGGGAGGTCTTCCGCGGGTTTACAAAAATTGGCCAAGGCGCTTCTGGCGGTGTCTTTACTGGTTACGAGAGGGGTACCAATCGACTTGTTGCTATCAAGCAGATGAACCTCGAACAGCAACCAAAGAAAGACCTCATCATTAACGAAATTTTGGTTATGAAAGATAGCTCACATCCCAACATCGTGAATTTCATCGATAGCTACCTCTGCGGAGGCGAGCTATGGGTAGTCATGGAGTTTATGGAAGGTGGCAGCTTGACAGACGTCGTCACCTTCAATATTATGACGGAAGGACAAATTGCATCGGTGTGCCGCGAGACTCTAAAGGGCCTCCAGCATTTACATTCCAAGGGCGTCATTCACCGCGATATCAAGTCGGACAACATTTTGCTATCAAATGAGGGTAGCATTAAACTCAGTGAGCCCCCAGCCCTCTTCTCCTTAACAACTTTTTACAAAGTGGCTGTTTTGTCTAACGCAGTTTTGTAGCGGACTTTGGTTTCTGTGCCACTATCAACGAAGCGCAGAATAAACGAACGACCATGGTTGGAACGCCATACTGGATGGCACCGGAAGTTGTTACGAGAAAGGAGTACGGTCGCAAGGTAGATATCTGGTCACTTGGAATCATGGCCATTGAAATGATTGAGGGAGAGCCACCATACCTAACTGAATCACCACTTCGAGCCTTGTGGCTGATTGCTACCAACGGAACGCCACAAATCAAGAACGAAGCCGCGCTTTCACCTTTGTTCAAGGATTTCCTCTACTTTGCTTTGAAGGTAGATCCCGAGAAACGAGCAAGCGCTCATGATCTGCTAAGGGTACGTGCCTTGACACAAAAATCAACAGACCTCGGCGATACAAACAGTGACTAACATATCACTCCTTTCTCTAGCATGAATTTATGAAGCAGTGCGTGGATTTAGGTCAATTGGCCCCTCTCGTTCAATCCGCCAGAGAACAAAGAGCCCAGGAGAAGGCACGAAAGCAATAAATCGAATGTGCGTTTGAGTAAAATGCACGGGATTTCGATATTTCACAGCGAGCATTGCTTTTATTGTTTTGTTTGAGACTTTTTATTCCCATGAAGAAGCGGTTTGATTGATCTAACAATGATGTGGCGGGTGAGGACGGTATTATTTTTATTGCCACCATGGCTGAGAATACCCAGGATGCGTAAAGAGCGTGGCATAACGGATGTGCTCTTAACAGTCAGCCAAGAGGCTGATCTCTAACGATTAATGCGGACTCGGCAAGAAAGAATTGGGTAGCTTTGCAACATGGCATGCAATCACCAATGGTGGCTTGGTTATATAGTGAGCGGACTTCATAACTCACGACTAGCGATTTGAGTCCAGGCATTCCGGGCGATATCGCGACATGGTCATTGCCTCGACAATACAACTCTACAACAGTGTAACAACGTTTTCTTCTTCTTCGTTCGATATGACCTAAAAGGCCGTGTACACGTCGCTCTCTGTCCAACGAGGCAGACTTTCTTCATAGACATACGCATTTCACGGCCCCAGCAAACTGCTCTTCCCCCTCCTATGATGTTACATCGTCCGCCTTTGGGGCTTTTTTGTGTTCTTTTGGGCGAGAGTAGCACCAGTTATCAGCGATGTGGAATACTTGTCTTCTTCTAGTGCTGGTCATACCAATAGGATGTTGATCCGGAACCGCGGCCAGTGGCTTTTGCCATATCTCTCTACCCTTTTTTCGTCACTCCACAACGGGGATTGAGGTCCTCTCCTTCTTTTCACGTCAATTGGCTGGCATTGAATTGGATGGAAGGCGATTGGTTTAGGCGCGAGCAGCACATATCAGTACTTGGGGATGCTTTTTGACCGATCTGCCTTTGCGTGGATCGATGAGTACTATTATGCCTGGGAACGACATCACAAGCCATGGAGTGAATGCGGGGGATGAAATATATCGGGGAACAGGGTTCCATACATGGAACAAAGTATCTTCATGGGACAGTTCTTGATGTACAGGCTTTGTTCCTTTGTTCTAATAGCCCATCATGCCTGACAGAGGCAGTGGCCACGCCGGAATTGGAAGAATGCGTGGTGAGGAAACGGAAATTGGAAATTGGGCGCATGATAAAAAGAAAACTCACAAGTTTCGAGTTACCATGCGGTTGAGTTCATTGGTTGTGATATCCATGAATATGTACTTCCCGTTGTGAAGAACGGGAACGCAAGCCTTGTAGGTTACTGCATAAGTTGTTTACGGTGCATGATAGAGAAATGACGCGTGCTTGTTTTCTACGTCATGCATGCGGCCGATGCATGCAAGTCTCCTACAATTTCTCACTAAGATGCTTGCTGCATGCCATAATCACTTGCATCATGTATAAGCAAGTACTGGTTTATCTCTCTTGGATGTATGAATTGACTTTGGGATACCCTGCAGTGCTTGCATATCAACAGTTTCAAGTCCTCAACATGCAACTCTGACGTTTGTTTGGATATTACAAGATCCCAGGCAGTTCACAATGCATCCGTGGAAAATATTCAAGTGCACTTGTAACAAGTGATTCTATTTGACCACCCAATAGAGTGACCCATCTGCGCTGTGTATCTATCAAAAAACCCCTAGCGGTCTCTATACCCAGTGACCGACTTTTTTTGGCCATTCATCAGAGCAAAACATGACCGTTCATGCAAAAAAAAAGTGGTTTCTAAAAAAGACAAATGAAATCCGTAAACGCCAAACAGTGTAGAATGCTTAAGAAAATGTGTGCCTGGCTGACCTCGCAGCCTTGTATGTCCCTCATCCAGAGCGTAATGTAGATGGTGAGATATTAAAACCCTTGGCGTGGAGTCCGCCTCCGTCTAAGCTGGTTGTGCTGAGCACATTGCTTAATAAATATTTCTGCTCTAAAGCATCGTGTAGAAATGTATGTATATGTTGTGAAGTGAATCTCGGGGGAGGATTTCGCGGCAATGGCAAATCAATCCACTTAGTAGCAGGAGTAGCCACCGTCAATGATGACATTGGAGCCAGTCATGAAGCTGGAGGCGTCGGAGGCGAGGAAGACACAGAGGCCGTTGAGCTCGTCGACTCCACCAAGACGGTCTTGGGGAGTCAGGGACTTCCAGATCTTCTTTTGGGCTTCGAGTGCGGGCACGCGGTTCAGAGCGGTGTCCATGTAACCGGGGGAGATGCAGTTGACACGGATCTTGTACTTGGCCCACTCAGCGGCAATCGACTTGGCGAACTGGATAACACCAGCCTTGGAGGCATTGTAGCAGCTCTGCTCCTGGGGATAGTTGACAATGGAGCCAGACATGGAAGCAACGAGAACGATGCTGCCGGGCTTGCCAGCGGCCATCATGGCACGACCGACGGCCTGTGACATGAGGAAAGAACCCGTGAGGTTGATGTCGATGAGGCGGCGGAACATGGCAGGGTCGTAAGTTTCGGCCTTGATGTTGGAATCAGCGATACCGGCAGAGTTAACGAGGACGTCAGGAGCACCGTAGAGCTCAACAACGGATTCAACGGCTGCGTTGATGGCACCGCCGTCACGGACGTCAACCTTGAAGAAGGAGACGGGCAGACCAGACTTGTCGTGCAGCTCAGCAGCAGCCTCGTCACCGAGATCCTGATTAGCGTCGAAAATGACAATAGCCTTAGCACCAGCTTCCGCACAGGCACGAGCCATGTGGTTACCAAGTCCACGAGCACCACCAGTAATGATGATAACTTTGCCGTAGACGCTCATGTTGCGCAAGGTGTGAGGCATGGCCTCGTAGACTTTCTTGCCCAAAGGCTGTACGAGGTCGTACTCGGGAGGAGGAGCAGGGCTGTCATAGGGGACTTGAGCGGCGTCCTCGGTGACTTGGACGGTGTGCTTGTCCCCTTGTCCCTGGCCAGCTCCATAGAGAGTAACTGGAATTTCCTTCTCGCGGACAACACTCTTCTTCTGTGTGGTGTCAGAGACGGCGTTGATACGGGTGGCAGAGAAGAGGCGAGCGGTAGATCGGGGAATGGCAACGCGAGGGGCGGCAGCCCGGCTGAGCCGCAGGGCGTTCCGTGCAGCGAAAGACATTGTGACTTTTGTGGTTTGTGAGGAGGGTTAAGTTGCAGAGTTGTCTTGTTGGGTTTAGGACAAAAGGAGGAATTTGTCAGAGCCAGCAACAGTCGACTTGCACAGAGATTGAGAGGAGAAGAGGATGGGTATCTGGAGAGTTGAACTTGGGATGAATGGAGAGGAGGTTCGATTGTTCAAGTTTCGGGGTGAGGAAGATGTCCTGATATATGAATTGTGAAGGCAATGACCAGCCGGGTGGAGTCTAGACCTCCCAGGGACCTTCACTCAAGGAGATCAACAGACGTAACCGTTGTGGAGAATAAAGCTTTGCAATCTTGAGCCCTGAATCACTGGGATTACTGGGATGACTGGAGCCGCTGGAGCCAGGTGGAGTGTCAAATCTGGGCCAAAGGTGGCGGCGCGTGGGAACCTGGCTTGACACTACTGCAGGATCTAGTCAGGGTATCTGTCGGCGGGATGTCCGGGTTGGAGACAATGGTTGTGAGGCGAAGCGCTTTTTTCCTGGGCTGGTCCCCTGTTGCGTCTGGTTCACCCTCCTTCTGGAAGCCGGCGAAGGAAAAAATTTGACTTTTTGTTGCTCTTGCTTGGCTGATGTACCCAGCGACGGAGTGTCGGGATCAGTCCGTCCACCCAGGCAGGCTTCGACAAATTGATATCGCACGACTTGGTTGAGCCGCACAGCTGATTTTTCTTTCTCAGAAATGCGTCGGTCCTAGCTTTTACTTGTCGTGGGTTGGTGTTTATGCTGTGGATACGATGTTGCTTTCTTTTGTGGGTTGTGAATGAGATGAATGACTCTGGACCTGCGTTGTGTGATGTATCACAAGATCTGGGCTGGAAGAAGCATCGGAGAATGAAGATGCAACAAAGATCAAGCAAAAGGGAACAGTAATTAGGGGGGCTATGGGAGACTGGGAGGCTCAATGCTATTAATATCGGTTCGTGACAGGTGGCTGTGGCCGTCAGCACTCTGAGCTGTTCCGGCCATCTCGTCTTTCCGGGGTCGGGCATCTCTCGTGTTCCAGGTTGGCATCTTCTGTGGCGCCGAATGCGCCGTATGAATGTCAGACGGAGGATTATGGTGTTTGACATTTCTGCACAGGACTTTCCAAGTCCGTGCAATCAAATTGTGTCGACTAGAAACAATAGCCACAGCCGCGGCTAGGTGATTGAACAACTGGTATGACGACTAACGGCACCGGGGAAGTGAAGTGGCGAATGCGGCGGCAACAAGATCTCGGAGCGGTGTCGGCTGGGTCTCTTCGCGTCACGAAAAACTGGGGTTTCGCTGGAGAATAGGAGGGCCTTGCGTCAGTGGAGACATGATTGTTCTGCAAGCTGCATGCAGAGCCGATTGTCAATCCTGCTGGGTTTGTCTCACACCATTGTTGTTCGCCTTCCCCTAGGTGAAGGGCAGACCTAAGAGAAGCATGGAGAGTGCCTTCGGTGTACTGTCTGGGATGCCTCACCAACAGCCCGATTTCCATTTCCCTGGAGAAATCCCACGGTCCTGACGAAACAGGCACAGGCAATGGAATGTGTATCGAAGAATTAAGCAAAGCCCCTGTACCAAAGCGCATTCCCTTTCCAGACACTGATGATTGCGCAATGTCTCACATGACCTGGGCACCACCTCGACGAAATGAGGTTGCGTTGTCTCTGCTCCAGGTGCTCTGTACTCCGTAATACTGTATTTTGCTCTTCGTGAAAAGGAGATGCCTTCTGGGTGTGTGCCAAAAGGAGCAATTTGGTCTCTCGTCTACGAATAATTCCAGGATTGTACATGGCAGTGGAGCAAGAATAGGTCATATGACTATGCCTGACACTGGGATCTGAACAGGGCACTCTGGACATTACTGCAGTCGTCAGTCTTTGGTAGGCCACTTACCCCCATGGTGAACAGCCCCCGTTGAAGCTGATATGCTCGCATACCATACACAAACCCATTGGATTTGTAATATACGTCTGTACAGAAATTCCCGTTGCCTCATTATCCCCGACCGTGGCCACAAGTGGCCACACATGTTGACCAACTCACAGCTTGCACACGGTGAGAAGAATTATTGGTTGTGGCAAGGGGTGCGACATGACAGACAATGCTGCACTTGTTGATCCACCGGGGACCGTCAGGGGATGCCAAGGCTCCGTGATTGATTTCTGGCTTCAGCGAGCTAATTTGATATGACCACACACACCGATGTCCTTTGGGGAGTGAGACCAGGGCATCCGGCAGCTTGGGAGCAGCTTTGATTGAAGCTTCTTCCCCCCAGGCTGTTGCACATGTCTGACATGGCAAGCTACAGTGGGGGGTCAGAAGTATTTGAACAGGGAAAGGTATCGCATATCTCGTTGTGTGCTGAGGCATATTGAGCTGTGTTAGTGTATACTTGCATATGTTCAAATACATTGGACCACAGACTGTAGGCAGAGAAGACGGCTGCGTCTGAACCCCTGGCCCTGTCTGTCCCTACCAGATGTGGCGTCTCTGAATGGAGATTAGCGCTGGTTACCGTGTCTAATTGAGACTTTGTGGTCAGAAACGGTCCGGAGCATAGGTGTGGGTACGGTAAGACAGCCGAGCGAAGCACACACCGTTTTGACGAGTGCTTTTTGCAGTAGAGGCACAGTAACTCTTTGGATGCGTCTTTTCATGACGTTTCCCTTGAAATGGCCAGACTTGTGGCCTATTACAGGGGTAAAAGACCACCACTTGGACAGCAGCTTAATGCGCACGGCTGCCATGTTACTCCATCTATGCCCAGATGCCCATACAGCAAGCTTGTGAACATGGTCTAGCCAGGTCGTAGACAAACAGTGAAGTCAATGAGGTGGAAACGCCGTGCCGTTCTGTTGTGAGTTATCACTTCACTGGAGTGGCCTTTGAAAAATATACCAAAATTTCATACCAGTACAGTAATAAGTAGGGCAACTTCTTGACATAAATCTCGATCACGCCTGCACGGGCCACTGCAGCAATCTGAAGGAACTGCCGAGATCCAATCGTTCCTAGCTTGAGCAAAGCACCTGCCTGGTGGATCGTGAGTGCTGCATGCCGCGCTTCATCATCGTGACTTTTCCCGGATAACCCCGCAGTGGATCGTCCATGTGGCGAGTTCGTTTTCCAATACTCCATATGTTGAAGATAAAACGTATCAGGAGCACCTCTTGATTGTACATTTCGAAATTACTGTGGCCAGCATTAATACAAACTTTGGAATGGGCCACAATAAATCTGGGCCAATCCAGGGACAATGAGAAAGCTGTTGGACCTGCCTAGGCGTAACTTTTTTGTTGGTCGCCAACGAGTGCGAGGCTAGGAAGACGTGTCAGATTTGAGCATGTGTGTATCAAATGATTTGGATCGCACACATCATTGGAATCTGTGCCCCAGAGCCATCAGAATTAGTAACATTTCAACTTGGGGGTTTTTGACAGCCCCTTGCCTGTACTCAGTTGACAGTCTTAAACGGTGGACGCTGCAGACGAATATTCTTCCCAGCTTGTGGGGCATGGGCCTTTCAATCCTTTGTCGTCAAGGGAAAACGGGGGGAGCATGAGAAGGAGACGCAATGAACAGCGACGACTAGCACAACCGCGTGTGGTCATGATCGCGGCAAAAGTATTGCAGCATGTGGCGTCGACATCGAGAGAGAGAGGGGGAGAAAATCCCCGTCTTGACGACAATTCATGGCTATTGTGATGCAGCAGCTGGCCCAAACGGGCAGTTACCCCAGCTCATACCAGCACGGTTGCTCAGGTGGCTCTTGCCGTCAATATCAGGGAAGATTGAAAGCCTGGATGTCTGCGAGGAAAGACCAGACCAGACCGGACCAGACTCCTCTCGATGACGAGCCGTCGTTTGCATTGAGCACATTCTCGAGGCTGCGTAATCACACTGTCGTTGTGACAAAAAGTTATCAGTTGTGGTATCTTGATATCTGCTACGGAGGTATCCATTGGCCAAAAACCAGCTTTGCTCGATTGAGTCTCGCATGCAATTTCCGTTTTGCGATCAGTTCCCTTCGCCAGTCATTTGTCGCTTGTGGCGGTATGCGAACTCATGTTGGTCTTTCATTTTTGAAAAAACTTGACAGTTGCAGCTACCATGCAAGTGTTTGCAGAACGACCACCACCTTGTCAATCCTGGTCACCCTCGTCACTCCTGGTGGCTTTTGCTAGCTTGGACAGGCAGCAGCAATGTGCAGCCGAGCGCTACCGGACCTCATCCGCAGCACACCATCAAAAAGTCTTTTACAGGCCATGCCTGCGGTATCAGGACCGTCCAGACTCGATCAACAAATGAGCCTGTCAGATTCGAGGCAAGGCCACACGTCCTGCCCTTGGCGGTGACAAGGAATGGACCAGACTGTTGGCGAACGAAATGACCAGGACACTCAATGGCATGGGGGGACATTGGCTGACCGAAAACATAGACCATTTGCGGCTTCGACCAGACATTTGAAGACGAGCAAGACGACAAGCCCACCAGACAATTTTTTGTTGTCAGAGCCTGCCCCTGGTCTCCCGAGCCCATGGGGTCGCTGAAGGTGGGAACGTGGGGAGACCAGGTGTGGCCTGGTGCCATCACCAGCGCCGAAACCGCCTTGAGCTGGGGTGTCGATGAGGCAATCTCACAAGTGGTCATGTGGCCAGCTGAATTTTTCTCTCCCCCCTGGTCGGTAAGACAACAAACCTGAGGATCCGGGCCAAAGCTTCCTACCAGGCTCGTCTCCAGCCGAACTAGCCACGTTGCCCGAACCACATGTTGAAAACGGACGAGACATCAACTGTTATGCCAATAGACTCCGAGTACGGGGTGCTTGATCTCCGACTTGCGCGTCTGTACTCCGTACACCGTCCTCCCATATACCCTGACCCTGGGCAGCTCAGCCTGCAAGAGAGAACACGGACCCCATCAAGCAGTCGTAAATTCCAGTTATTGATTGCGCAGGAAGTTACTCCCCAGTTTTCTCCGCCATTGCTTTCTGAAGCAAAAGAAAGCCTCATGACAATCCATCTGAGAACCCTATGAGGGCCGTTTCCTCGCTAGCAGGCTGATATTGTAGATGCTGGACTCTGCATTTGCCCAGCCACGATGCACTTTATCATCGGCATTGGCGGCGTGCGAGACCAGTCCAAGGGAAGAAACTTGACCACTCGGCTTCTGGCCAACCTGCAGCGATTGCCAGCGCTAAGCAGTCGACCGGGGTTGGGTGGTATTAGATTGCCAAGCTGTCTCCGACAAACCTTAAAGCCGGAGGCTCAGAATAGCAGCACAAAGTGGCACAGCATATCCCTGTTCGCATATCTTGGCGCATATGAATGTGGACTTGGTTGCAAGACATGCACCTCTTTGACAATGACTGTTGTCTGTTCTCTGAGCCAAAGCATCATCAGCTCAACGCGAATACCTTTCGCAGACACTAATGAGTTACATTTGCCTCTGCTTTTGAGACCCTCTTTATTGGTTGTGTTTTCAATGGTGGTGTTGTAAGACACAGTTGCAGCATATGCAGGGCTTGTTCCACTGCCGTTTTCGGCCATGACCAACCTCATGGTGTTGTGGTTTGCAAACCTCTTCAAGGATACAGCTGTATCCTGATGGAGTAGTTTTGCAACAGTACCTTGAGGTACCGGTAATACTGTACAGTAATACAGTATTTTGAGTGAATTTATTCCAAGATTCCTGCAAATCATCGGTCAATGAGAAAAACCCCTCGAGGCAAGTTGAAACATCAATTTGATATGCAAGCCATGAAACCCCTCACCTCAACAGGTCATATCAAGGGGATCCTTTCTGTTGTCGAGACCCAGAGTCTATCTGCAGCTCAGTACAGTACAGTACTGTGCTGTACTCACCAAATATCTCTCGCTGAAGAAGGATTCAGAGCTCCATCTGCCGTTAGGCAGACGTATTTCCGAGCTCCATTCAGATCCACACGGACAGCTTACCAAGTACCCACCGCCCAGCTCTAAAACTGCACAATGAGATATTGATGCATCATGTCCCCAGTGTCACATCCACATTTGCTAGCCTTGCAAGTTCGCTGGAAGATCAATTTTTTTCTTCTCCCAAGCAGCCTATTGTGGCCAAGTTTTTCCAGAAGCCTTGGGAGACAACAAAAGAAACCAGCAGAATCCACGCACCCCACAGAGATGTGGATGCTCATACAAATAATGACCAAACGGGTTTGTCATTTGGTCGTGTGAAGAATTGATAGACAGATAGCCCTCCAGCCACTGATGTCGACTTCTCCATAGCCTGCTTTATCAGTATGAAATGAGGAACCACACGTTGGTACATTTACGGGATACCGGCGTGGTCAGCTGTCAATCAACTCTGAATCGGGGAGTGGCAGTACACCAACGCAGAATCAGCGGATGGTCGGCATTTGCATTCGCAAGATGCCATTGGATTTGAACTACCTTGCTGGTTATTACCAATAGGTTGATGCCAAGTTGCTTCGTTACGACGTGTCTAATCGGCACTTCGTTGAAGTTGGGTCTGAGGGTTCGCAAGCCACAAGCCAGAGCATTCGAGAGCTCGACTTTCGTCTTTGGCGCAATACTTTGGGCTGTTTTCGAACATCAGGCTGAGTCGCAGGAAAAAGGCATCACATGGCAAAGCACATTCTGCATCCCGCGTCGAAGGTTGAAAGTGGCTGCATCGAGGAGGTTGGGCAACAACATGGCTTGTAACACAGAGCACTTCGACAACCAAAAGAAGTCCCGACAGTGAGGTCAATTCGTAAAATCCTCCCGCTTTAGTCTAATGGCCCTTGAACGCCACCGCGTAGGGTATTATCATGGCAAACCATGCCACTCCGTACTATACACGTATTTTCACCCAAAATTCAAGTAGATTCGGCAACTCCCTTGTCTCCTCATAAACCAGATTACAAACCGAGAAATAGAGTCGTGGCCCCTTTAATGTCACCAATCTGATTTCATCATGCAGAAACGTTCGCAATTGATGGGGGCGTAACTAGTAATCGTCTTCCTCTTCAGGTTGCTTCTTGGGCCGAATTAAATCTAGTAGAGATGAGATGTACGGGCTCTAAACAGCTGTTAATATTCGCCCTGTAGTATTCACGAAGAGCCCACAAGCCATGTGAAGAGGACTTACCAATGCTCGATTCTCAGCAAGAACCTCGAATAAACGAGGCAAAACTGCTCGAAACAGTTTCTCGTTCCAACCACCTTTCTCGGAGTTGCTTGACTCTTGCTCCTTGAGTAGCTGCTCCTCTGCTTCCGTCTTGACTACATTACGTGCAATGTTGCGCAGAACCAGAACGGCACTCAGGGGAATACCCGCTGCCTGAGGGGGCAAGTTAGGGTTTCTCTCGTCCCGGACCGTTGCAGTCTCTTCATATGTAACCGCCATGGTTTTGGCTGGGATAACCCAGGACTTCTGCGATGTTTTTGGGTCGCCTGGAAGGGCATTCATGACGTGAGTGTTGATGTGGCGCGCAAAGTCATGCAAATGCAGTTTCGTCGGTTTGGCATACTTGGAGCAACCACCCCAAGTGCATACGAATTGCTTCTCCGCGTTATCAAACTGTCCGGCCTCGTTTCTTTGCTCACCAAGGTGTTTTGTGATGATATGGCTCCATAGTTGCTCTGCCTTGAGGAAGAATTGTCCACACTTTTCATTTCGCTTTTCTAGATTGGTTGCCCACAGGCAGCGGGCATATTCTGCACCATCGAAGTTTAACGGGCGTGGTCGAGCGCGGATGCCGTGAATAATGAACTTCTGTTGTGGCTCTCCAGGTTCGCGAAGCACCTGGGCGTTGGAATCCTTGTAGACAGAGGTGCTGTTGCGAATGAAGTCGGCCGGCGTAATCATGGGTTGTCCTATAGCCTTCAAGGGACTGACAAAGGCAGATTGATAAGCTTGCCAAGCGGCTAGCTGTGTGACGAAAGAATCATTGTCCTCCTCAAAGAAGCACTTAACCCATTTGTGGACTCGGTCGGGTTCTTCCAGCTTGATCATTTGTTGAAGTAAATCTTCCGGCATTGGAGGGATTTCATCTCGGGACGGGAGCTTCTGCTCAGGCACCAGAATGAAGTCTCGGTGAACCTTTTTGGCCCCATGTGCCAACAGCAACACAAGATGGTCCACCAGAATCTCTGGTGAAGTTGACCGGACAAGATTGTCTACATTGGTGACAACAGCCGTGTATTGGTAAAGCAAATCCAAACAAGCATCCATTAGCTCATCATCGTTGAGGAGCAACCAGTTCGAAATACGTTGCAGGAGTTCTGCGGGTACGTTGCCAAGCTTATTCGTAGCCTCCAGGTTCATTGAGATGCGACCTAATGCCCGTAGAGACGTCAAAATAGTACCTCGATCATCAGATGCTAATTGCGCCAGCAAAGTCCTGTATAATGGATCGTCAGACTCCAAAACCATGTATGGCGTAATTTGCTCCGCAATGTCCAAAGCCATGTGCTTCAACTCGGTTAGAGAGTCCTTAGCAGGCAAGTGCATGATGATGCAAATCAGGTCTTTGATGGGATAGAAGTCAGACATGTTCAAGGCATTCTCCGGTAAAGTCACCATGTTTCGCAGAGTTAGAACGGCTTCTGTGATCAACACCATCTGGTCTGTGAATGCCTCGGTTTGAAGGGCATCTGGCAGGTCCTTTTCTACCAAGTTGGCAATACGATCGAGGATATCTGGCGTGCCATTGTTTCCATCCAGTGAACCAATGCTACCAGAGTCCGCATATGAGTCCCATGAAACGGTCCACGAAACATGGTAAAACAGGCCGCCAACTTGTAGACCCTTTTCGACAAGTCCTTCGGCAAGGCCAGGGAAAGCATCGAAGCGATATTTGTCGCCACGCTCAAAAGATATCTTGACAAGATGGTTCAGGGCAAAGGCTTGCTCACTCGGGACACCGGATCGCAACGCATTCAAGCAACGCGTGTAGATATTAGGTCCATCAAATCCAGCTACGCGACTCAGCGTTAGACTCGTTGCAGGTATCACTTCAAAGGTAGGGCCAGTGTTACTTACTGCCTGGTTGCATCGGTTGGCGGTTAGCGGGGTCAACGGGAGCCGGGCGATGAGGCAAACGATGCCGTTGGAACTCATTTGGGGCACTGCTGGGGGTTGCAACAGCTCTTAGCTGGAAAGGCTTGAGGTGCTTCGGTTGATATGAAAGAACCATTTGAGATGTGTTTTCTGTGTTTGCAGGATGATGCATGATAGAGGGCCCACGACCCTGATGGCCACCGGGCGGCATTGGAGGCATATTTGGATGATGTGCCGCTGTCTGTGTAGTTGATTGAGCTGGGGATGCGCTTTGGGCAGCGTTCTGTTGGACGGCTTGTCGAGTCGAACGACTTGGTCCTGTGTCAGGCTGGAAGATTACGCGTTGCGGAGGTGCCTCTCGAAGGCCACGAGAAGCACGCGAGCTCGAAGGAGCTTCCGGGGCAGAGCGTTCGCGAGTCGGGGTGCCGTCGTCGCCTGATGCCGCAGAGTCGCCAGCGTTTACGTTGCTGTCGCGTTTCGGTCGGAAGTTTTCGAGTGTGCGGGTCAGCAAACTGGCACCCTTCGCAGTGATATCCTCTAGAATCTCCTTCGGCGGTGGCTCTTTATTGTGCACTGTCTTGATTTCGTACGCAGCCAAGTTCTTATAAAACTTTTCCTTGAGGGAGAACGCTGTCGATGCCTCGTTGTTCGAATGCAAGCCCAGTTCAGCTGCCATGCGCCGCCAGGCCAACTTCTCTTCGGAAACTTTGTCGTAACCTCCACTGGCAACGATGTGATTGAAAACTTTGAAAAGATCGAGATATATCAAGCCAACTTTGGGCTCTGGGTCGAGAACAGTACCACGTTTCTCATGAAATTCTTTGAGCTTGGTCATAAACTCCTCGTACTCGGGAGTGCGGTCGATGGAGTGCAGTGGCACCTCTTGCGGCGTAGTAGTCATTGCGGTATGGTCGTACCAATTCACCTGTGAATAGTGTGTCCCTTGTCTATGGGGTTTGCGACTGATGCTGTCGTTCAGTACCTTTCGCTGTTGAATGGACACCTCGCGTGGATGTAGAGACGCCTGCAATTCCCCCTCAAATGCGATGAATGCACTTCAGCCAGCATCCAAGGGCTCCAATTCACTGCGTATATGCGGCGGTCGCCGACCGGAGATGTTGAAACGGGTCGCAAAGGCGATAGAATGCCCGAACGAGGGATGTCGCTTGGTCGACAACTATCAGAGGGCAGATGGAGACGTGTTGGCGCGAGACTTGGCGCGACAGAATGCAAGGCCAGTTATCTTATCTCCACGTGACCATCTTCACGCCAATCGGCAGCGTTCCTTGGGACTCCATGCCCATGTACTTTGTAACTGAGTGTAGTTCAAGGTTCAGTCAAGTCGAACTCAGTGCAGTTCAAGATCTTATGACAGCGCAAAGAATTCCCTCGTCGGGTGAAGCTTCTGTAATGCGATAAGCCACTGCCACTTTGGAAGCCAAAGAATGCCTCGATTTGACTCGCCAGCCACAGGCTGCCTGATTCACCGTCTCGAAGTGGAGGTTGGCAACGCCAAAGAAACCTACGATCCCCGAGATTTTGATGGGCCGTTACAGTTTGGTCTAGAAGGACAGAGATCTTTGGGGTCCGAATGCGGTGTGCTTTCCTTATCAATTACCAGCGGGCATAGGCAAATGGTTTGTTCATGCTTCCCCTGACGTAGGTCAATGGCTAACTGTTAGTTTGTACAGCTTTCAATACGACTAAATGGCTTGCTGGATCATCCAAACAACACTATAAGTATGGTGAAAGATGAAAAAAAGCTCTGTGTGAAGCTTCCAAATCGCGATCACATGCTTCAAGTATGGTTTGCGGAGCATCGGGACTTTTCAGTTTCTGTCTGCATTCTCAGAAAGGCTGGCTTCGACATTGACGAAGGCAAAGTGGGTCGATGCAGGAACAACTCTGCTTTGAATAGTAGTAGCATATTCAAACAGGCACGAACTAAAGCCATGCGAGCAACTCATTCATCATCGACTTCCCCTTTGACCACGTCGACTCCCTTGGGCCTGGCTCAGGCTCGGTGTCCCCAGCCCCCTGGTGCGATGAGCCCACCCCTGGGTAAAAATATATTTGATGAAATACTGGAGAGCTTAAATAAGCTCAGCGAAACCCCCAGAAAACCACACGCTAGCCAGGACGATTCAACATTAAAAAATATAGGGCCAGAAGATCCAGCATGTGTCGGTCCAAACAACACTTTTACAACGGAGGCCGCACTTAACCTTCATAAGCTGACGGTAGATTCAGTACTTGGAGACATCCCCAATCAATACCCGCATAGCTGTAACGAAACTCAGCAGCTGAAGGCCTCCAACGCAGAATTGAGTTCAAGAACACACCGACCCAGGCATCGGTACTACACACGGTCTTTCACGTCACTAAGTTCTGGAACACAGCAAACTGTAAAACCCAAAACCAGACCATCGCCTCTAGGTTTACAGCGGAACTCTAGTGTATCTGTTGACAAGTCCAATGTCACTGGTACGTTCACTTCTGTTTCTAGTAGTTTCGACTCCAGCCACTTGGCAGATTTTAGACAGCTCATGCCGCGACGTCGAAGGCTTCCGTTTTACACGGATACCAAAACAGAAACGAAAACGCTCAAATCCACTAGCACACCCGCAAGGGCTGTTCAACGTAGAAACGTTGGCGCACCGCAAATTGCCCGAAGTAGGACGCAAAATACCAGCACACGTGAAAGCCACCAGGAAACAACAATTATATTGACACAGCCAACAAGTGTTGACGAGCTGGATGGGGTGGCTAGGAGAATATTTTGCCAGTATGAAAGAGACATTGCTGGAGGCTATGATGCAGAAAGTTATGCTAAATTCTATTGGGAACGACTTCAGGTAGCCAGAACGAATTTTTGGTGGGACCAGCTGATGAAAGCCAACAGTACGGGTCATGACATGCTGGCAGAAATCTAATTTGTATCAATTTGTATCAAGTTGTATCATAGTAGTATCTTTTGCAAATTGTGTGGACTTTTGACGGGTACACCTCGCTTCAGCAGATGTTAAGAACACACCGGGACAGTCAAGTCTTCTTAGAGTACAAGTGTTAAATCGAACAATTTACTTATCGTCAAACATTGAGTGTACTTCCAAACGTTAAAAGAGAAGTACGTGTCATTTGTCACGCTGTCTTGGTCAGGTTTTAACTTCCCCCCCTTCGTATGGATCACAAGAAGCGGTTCGTCGATATCGTTTCAAACGCAGACGATACATAAACGTTAATCGAATGGCCAAAGGTTATTATCTTTCCGAGTACGATGTTTTGTCTATATAACGAACCCCAATTTCCCCATTTCTAGAAACCTGATCCAGCTCATCTTGCATTCTTCATACCACAAACCAAGCTTCTGATACCACTAATCTCACTGCGTTCTACAAAACAAACCACAAGCAAAACTTCTCGCATCAGTCTCACTGAGCACTACAAAACAAACCACAAGCAAAGCTTCTACTTTCAGTCTCACTGAGCACTACAAAACATATCTTCACATACTCACACTTCTATACAACTTCCTTACAATCCTTAAACAATGGCTTTCAAAACTGCCGCCGCCATGCTCCTTGACCAAATTGCCACAGTCCTCGACTGGGACGGCAAACTTGAACTCCCCGGCGCAGAAGTGAGAGTCAACTGCGAAGGACGCTGCACTCTCGAATGGAGCACTCGCCAGGACGACAGCTGTCCCTCTCACACTATGTACTGGGATGACACCAACCCTGGCTATATCCGGGTTACCAGCATCCAGCACAACAAGATCATTGCCCCAAGAACTCCTGGCCCTAGAAGACTGTGCTTCAGGGTCCCAACTTACACTGACGGTGGCATGCGCCGCGCACTCAACCGCGCTATGAAGAACTTGGGCATGAGTAAGAAACTCCGTGACGAGGCAGGCATCAGGCTTGTCGAAAAGACTGAGAATACTCCCGAACACGCGGTTTGGGTTCTCACGCGAATTCCTGTCTATGATGAGGAAGACTGATGCTGCCAAGATGGAAACAAAGAGTACATTGAGGCAGGCATACAGAGCAAGCATCGTGCCTTGCTGAGCTTCTGAGCTCGATTCTTTTTTTTAGATTGTTATTGAATTGTGTTTGGGATAAAAACTTGGAGATGGAGTTATTCGGACTGTGATTGAATTATCCGTGGGATGAAAGGTTGGAGATGGAATTACTCAGACTGTGATTAAGTTGTGCACGGAATAGAAGGTTATAGATGGAATTGTTTAAATTGTGCGAGGGACAGGAGTTTGGAGTTGGATAGTTTTGAATTGGAGTTTTTTTTTTTTGGCGTCATCTTTGACCACTCTCTTCGCTGAATGTGTGAATGCGTGCTTGATGTGTTTCCTGTCGCCCCTTTTGGTCTCAACTGGCTAACTTGCTATGCTCATGATTATTATGTACTGTAGTAGGGGTCGAGAGTATTTGAACTCATAAATGATACCGCATACCGCAGCGTATACTAACATACATTGGATATATTGGTTCACTGACAGAGCAGAATAGTCTCGAGTCGTGATTCATCCCTTATTTAGTGCGGCGGATTGCCATTGGCACGTACCACTTCCCGTGTGACACAGCAACATGACTACACTGTGCGTTATTCTTGTTCAAAAGGCAAAGATGACAAGACTCAGAATTCCTTCCAAGAGAAAAATTGATGATTGCTCATTCCCATTGCAAAGATTGATTCATTACAGACATCCACCAAGCCTATGCCCCTCTCGCCCTCATGAAATCAACCAGATCAAAAAAAGCTCTTCTTAAAATACCTCGTCTGCGTCGTACGATTCACGACCTGTAACCCAAACTGGGCATCATAGTCGCCAAACTCCCAATTATCAGCAAAAGACCAAGCATACGCACCAACCACTTCAACGCCATCCTCCCAAATGGCCTTGAGAACCTCCGACATGTAGCTCAAGTAGTAGACACTTCGAGGCGAGTCAAACAGCTGATCAGAGAGGCCCTTCTCTGACTCTGCAAAAACGGGGAATCCGAATTCCGTAATGGCAACGGGCGTCTTCCACGTATTGTATAGGTAGTTGAGGTAGCTTCGCAGGTATGTAGGGGTAATGTACACGTATGACTGTGAGCGATAGCCAATGTCCCAGCCGTAGACGTTGACGGACGTCTGATTCACGCAGTATGGCCTGAAGGTGGATGACGAGTTGGTCGCACAGTCTAGCACGCTGTTGGCGTCGTTTGCCACCGGGGGCGACACCACGGTTGCGGTGTATGGATCGATGCCGAGGAAGTCGGCAGTGCCTCCAATGTACTCCAGATCTTTTTTGCTTAGCTTGACGTAGTCGGGGAAGGTCTTCTTGAAGGATTCGGGGTAATCCTTGCCCAGGTAGATGGGATCGCAGAAAGGGCCAAGTTGGATTGAATTGAAGTGGTTAGTGGCAGATACGTCAGCCTTGCTCTTTGGATCTCGCGGCACGCCAAAGTTGTTGTTGAACTTAAGGGAGATGCGTCCTGTGCCCTTCAGCTCCTCCTTGTAGAAGTGGTAGACGCGGGCGTGGGACTTGATAACGTGGTCGATAGACTTGGCATTGTATGAGTAGAGCAGGGGCTCGTTGAACGTGAACCAGATGGGCACCCTGTCGGCGTAATGGGTCATGGCAACCTTGGCGTAGTGAACAAAGGCGTCTGGGAAGGTCTCGTTTTGATAAGCACCGTTGACATATCCAATCTCGGGTTTGTCCGCAGCCGTGGTAAGGTTACTACCGTAGAATTGGAGCGGCGTATCAAAGTGTAGCAGAGTGACGACGGGGATCATGCCCTTTTCCAGAATGAAGTTGATGACGTCGTTGTAGTGATCAATGCCCTCTTTGTTCACAGGGGTTCCAGGCAGAGCGAACGGTAGGATACGAGTCCATGCGAGACTGAAGGAAAAGTACTTGGCGCCCATTGCTGCAACACGCTCAATGTCCTGCTTGTAAAGGTAGTAGTGCTCATTTGTGGTGTAGGATTTTGGCCGAGAGTCCTGAACCAGAATGTCCATGAGAGAAGGGGATTTGCCTTCTTCAGCAGTAGCTCCCTCAATCTGAGAGGCCGAACTGGCAACGCCAAAGGAAAAGTTGGCTGGGAAATTGTAACAGTCGGTAGGCCCAAAGTAGTCTCTGGGAGGGAGCACCAAGTCACTGGTGGGAACTGGTGTTGGAGACACAGTGGTACTGTATACAGCTTTTTCGGTAAAGTTGGGTGGATTGGCATGTTGCCAAAGGGCCGTCCAAGCAGCCTGGCCATATGGATCATTTGTGTCGTTTGCTTTGCTCGTGGCATTGCGATCCCATTTGCCCCATGTCGTGTAGGATAGAGATGGGACTAATGTCGATACAGACTCAGGCGGAGGAGCATATGTTGTGGTGGCAGTTGGAGCAGGCACCGAGGTGGCATGGCGGACAGTTTCCGTTAGAGTAAAGCTGAAGGGCTTATAAGAATAATGAGGCTCCTTTGTCTTGGAGTGTTTGCATTGGGGTCGTGGTGTTGGCCCTTCTGCTGGTATGTATACTTGTTGTGCCGAGGTCATGTAAGCCAGCAAGGCTTGACCCAAAAGAAGAGAGCTCTTCATAATGTAGTGGGTGATTGACCATCAAATCTGTCAAACTTCATACTTTGTGAATTAAACAGCTTTATCGGTCGTCCATCAGTATAAATAGTTGGATCGTGAACACTCCATGCCATGGTGAAGACTCTAAGAGAACTTCAAAGCACAACATTCGCCGTATTTACCCATCGGACCGATTGAAGTCTGGAGACGTCACCGCGCCACTGATGTCGAGTTCAAATTTGCCGTACGGTACATATTTTGCGACCATGGCAGATGTTCGGCTTAACCACCCTGTGATCTTCATGTTAGTGTAATTGGATGGGGGGAAGATTGAACGGAGAAATTGACTGTGATGGTTGGTGATGCAGGCTTTGTGGCCCACATCGTGTCCGGACTTTTTGCCGTCGTCAAGTTGGAGCAGATATGGACTCATTTCCCCGCGTGGGGTTTTGTTTTGTATTTCCCCGCGACGTCTGGAGCTTAACCTGTTCCTCTTGGAGAAGTCGAGCTTGTTAATTGGCTCCACTGAACAATGACGATGTGGATTGTTCGAGCTGTGGATTGGAGATCAAGTCTGGGGAAATGGTTGTGCTTGTTTTAGCCAAGGCGTGTTTATCTCACCAACAGACGAACCAGACACAATCCTGGTTGAGCCATCAAATGGCAAGTACCGACCCCATGCTGACCAGCACTGTCAATATGCTCCCAGCTGCTTTCCTCTGTTATCCGACGCTTTCCCACTAGCTGCATGATGGTTCGGTTGGATAAATGCCATCAGTAACGGAAGACATGTCGGTGCTCCTCGGTTGGCGTTCATGGACACCCAAATGCCAAAGTCGCGACGTGTGGGAGAAGCTGGCGATTGCGAAGACGAGTCAATCCCTCGTCTTCAAATAAATAAAAACCAGCCAACTGCTCCTTCCTTTGACTGAGTGTGGAGCCTCGGAATTCGGCCAATTACTATGGGCCTGGGCCTGCACCACGATGACTCTTAACTTCTCAAACACTAGACGAGATTACGATGCAGATAGAAGAGAGTCATCATGAAGAGTCATTCTGCACTTTACAAAATGAAACGGCATGGCAAAACATATTCGTTGCTCCATATACATAATGCACAACCGCAACAGGGAATCCGTCTTATACCCATCTTCTGGAACCAAGTTCTTTGGCCGAGGCCGAGATGGCACAATTGGAGGAAACTGCTGTCATTGCGATGATCAAGGAAGCGCTTGAACATTCGCCCTACGCTTGCTCGTCGCTGGTACGTATGACCGCCGGCACGACCAATTTCGTATTTCGCGGCACCCTCGTCCAGCCAATTACAAGTCCAAATGGCTTGAACAATACTGTAATCATCAAGCACTCAAAGTGCCATGTGCCCGGGAACAAAGACTTTCCGCTTGATTTGTCTCGATGCGTAAGTTAACAACCCGATACAAACTAGACTGTAGCTACACCGTTGAGTTTACTGACACAATATGATTAGCTTGTTGAAGAGTCTATGCTTGAGGCATTGAATACCTTTCCCGCCGGCGCCATGGGAGTAACCACACCACATCTCTACTGGTTTGATCGAGATACCCATATCATGGTAATAGGGGATCTTCCTAATGCGCTCGATTTGAAGTCAATTATGACTTCGCCAGTGGTGAATACCACACTCAATCTCACAGTTGCATCAACCATTGGACGCCATCTTGGTACGTGGCTACGAACTTTCCACACATGGGGTTCAGAGCCAGCTCAGATTCGACTCTTAAATGAGATGAATCAAAACAAAGCTATGAGAGACTTGAAATACAAAATCACTTATGGCACCTTCATTGAGGTTCTTCAAGAATTTCCCGACATTCTAGGAGATGATGCTATGCAGCTACAAGCTCTTAGGGAATGGGCCGCCAAAGAATTCGAGAAGAATCCCGCAGACAAAGACCAGCAAGGTTGGGGACTTATACACGGAGACTTTTGGACTGGAAAGTACGGTCACTCTCTTCTTCTTACTATAAATGGCAATTATAAGCGTGCTAATTGGCGGCGAAAATAGCGTCCTGTTGCCAACAAACTCGTCAAGTAGAGTGCTCTCATCGGAGAAGTTGAAGATGTTCATTGTAGATTGGGAATTCGTCCAATTCGGAAATTGGTCCTATGACCTTGGGCAAATGATTGGCGATATTTACGAACGTGAACACTTTCACAACATCGACCACGCTCTGCTGATGATCAGAGCCTTTGTGGAGGGATACGGTGGACTAAGCGACGACATGGCATACCGTACCGCTATTCATTCAGGAGTTCAGCTATTGGGCTGGTACAAGAGACGAGCGCCAGGGAGTCCTCTGTTCGGAACACGGAGACAGATAGAGGCGATGGTCGTGTTGGGAAAGGAGTTTGTGCTCAGGGGCTGGCAGAAGGATCGGGTGTGGTTCGAGACGAGCCCTCTGGCTGCATTGTTTATTTGAGGACCACTTGCCAGGTTCCTTCCCGTTGCAACATTGACACGGTGGACAATCACTGCTTCAAGTCAGGCGGGTTGAGTAGAATATTAATTTATCTAGCATCCTTGGTCTATCAGCATGCAAGCAATCTAGGCCAGCTTCTTGGCAAACACTTCCTCGATAAACTTCTGGCCCTTCTTCGGCACGCCCAACAGCTCATTGTCATTATGCTTGAAGTTACCGCCATGCTCTGGGTCGAAAATAGATCGATACAGATACGGAGCAATGGTATGATAGTCCACAACGCCCTGACCCAGCCTCTTGTCTGCCTCGGCAGTGGCTTCATCCAAAGTAGTGTGCTTGGGCTGCCACGGCTTGTTGGGTGCCACCTTCTTCGCAATGGCTAGAAGATCATTCTGCGACACCTTAAAGTCTCCAAGGTAGACGGCCCTATTCTTGGTCTCATCTGGGTGTGAGAGCACCGCAACCACACCATTGGCAATGGTATCCAGAGAAGTAGTATTAAAGACTACATCTCCTCCGTTGTAAATAGTCGGCTGGTAATCTGAGGTATCGAGAATGAAGTTATGCTGAATGCCCCAGTCCAAAAAGGGGCCATTGTAAACATATGTGTATGTGAGGGAGGAGGATTTCGACTTCTCACTCAAGTAGTCCTGGACCTTGCCTTTTTCAATGAAAGGCAACAAGGTTCTGTTCTTGGGAAGGCCTACATCGCCGCCAAACTCGGAGGGGATAAAACGCTTAACTCCGGCCTTGATGGATGCGTCAATCAACCCGTACTGAAGGCCGAGGGAGGTGGCACCGAAGAGTGCAATCGCAGCATCTTGGCCCTTGAGAGCGGCTGTAAGGTCGTCAACAGAGGAGAAGTCGACGTCTACGACTTTTGTGCCAGCGGGATATTGAGTGGTGGAATCGGGTCGTCTTAGGACTTGGATGTTGAACTTGCCCGAGTCGACGAGCTTGCTGAAGACGGATGTGCCAAGGTTGCCGGCAGCACCGACAATGGTGACGTTTTTGATGGCGGACATTTTTGTTGGTACACTTGAGTGAAGAGTTTGGGATTGAGTAGGTATATGTGTTTATACTTGGAGTTGTGAATGATGTGTGTTCGTTGGGTGGAGAGTTTGATGTGTATTATTGTGATTCAACATGCATTCTTTCACAGCAGACTTTCGACAAATATATACCCTTTTCTAAACTCGAGAATGTTCCACATCCTTACAATACAATATTGCATCACAATGGCGAAGCATAATGAAACCGGTCAAGACGACATCTTGATGACATACAACTGTCCGAGATGGCCAAATCCAGACGTGGTTTAACATTTGGCCTAGTCACAGATTGATAAATCAAGAAGCCGAGTGGGATGCCGACGTTGATTGATTTCTAAATACTAAACCGGCAGCTGCCAAATTTAATCTATTTTTTGGCTATTCCGAATTAAGCAGAAGATCCACATTGAAAGTGATTGGAGATGTGCACGAAAGAAACGGTCGTAGGACCTCGATCACATGTCAGGTGATGAAGCAGTTTATACAACTTCTGCGGCCTACTGCATTCATATCAAGCAAATTGGCAATTAGTATTTGCGAGTTCTGCAGCAGATGCCGTGTTGAGCGTGTTGCCTCTGTCCCTGGAAATGCGTACATAACTTCGGCCCAATGGGGGTTAGTGGCATCTGATCGTTCAAACAAGACGAGCTGGTATGATTTGCTGATGGGTTCAGACCGGTGTGTGCCTACGAATCAACTGGCTGGCTTGGTCACAAACATCCCACGCTAACATCACACCCGGCGCGAATGCATAACGCATCGGATTTCTAATTTCTATCCCATGCCAATTACTCTTCAATCCCACGCAGCCCACTTTGCCGAGTTCGCCATTTACACGGCAGTCTGAGCTCCCAATTCATCATGTTATTCTTACGATATCGCACGGCTCGACGTGTTGTCTATGTTGCTTGTATTGTTGCGATTGACTGAAGCTAAACACCAAAGAGCAGACCTTAGTAATCTGTTTAAAGCAAGTTAATTGGCAATTCCTCTCAATTGTTTGGCAAAAGGTAAAACGAATCTCCAGCTTCTCCCACCGGCACGACGTCAACACCAAAGATGAGCTGCATGGGATGGAAGCAATCAAAAGTATGAATTCAACCAATTGAGACAATTCTGACTGTTGTACAGACACCGTCGACGGCCCATGATTGATTCATCTCCACATTGATGTCTATTCTGCATCCAATTCACCACTCCGGCTCCCATCTCGTCCTGCAAGGTCCCTCCCGCCGGGTGGGAGAGACATCAGATCGCTGACGAGATCCAGCCACCGTTTGGCTGTACAATAATCTCCCCGATTTTTTTATCCGCTAGTTAATTCGGCCGTCTGTCTCGGTACCTCCGGGTCATGGCAGAAGCAACTCCTCCTAGACACATTTGTCATTGCGGCAAGTCGTTCATCCGAAAGGAACACCTGCGGAGACATCAGGCCTCACATACAGGGAGGTCATTTCGTTGCCAAGTCTGTGGCCGGTCTTTTACACGGAGGTAAAAACTTTCCGCAGAAAAACCCTGACAGTTACTTCATGCCGTTCAAGACTAATGAGACTAACACCTAGTGATCTTCTACGTCGTCATGCCGCTCTGCATGATAGTGCAACCGCATCACACGAGCCCCGTAGGGACAGAGCCTGTGATACATGCCATGCCAATAAAACGAGATGCAGCGGAGGCATCAGATGCTCATTATGTGCCAAGAGGGGTGTGTCTTGCACGTATCACCGGGGGAACCCTGCTGCGGGACGGGACGAAGCCGTAGATGACACTGCTCAAGCTGAACCACTTCCCCTTTTATTGAGTGATGGCGATTCCAATGCATCATTAGGCTCGAGTTCTCCCGAGTTGTTGACATTAGAAGCTCCTGCTTTGCTTCAAATAGAAGATTCGGAGAATCATGATGCGGATGAACAACTCGCCTTTGACAAGACAACAGCTCTGAACATTCTGTACAGAGTTCTCACAAAACAAACCCCTGGTTCTCCTTCTGAACCTCAGGCAATACCGCGGTTATGGTTGACAGCGAGAATAGAGTCTTATTTGGCGACATTTCACCCACGATGGCCGGTTCTTCACGCGCCAGTCATCAACGAGACCACAGACTCCATTCAGGTCCTTTCAACGATTGTGATGGCTGACTTGTGGCTCAACGGGGATGTCAAGTTGAAAGACCAGATTTTAAGGATTCACGAGAACCTTGTCCGACAACTATACAGGGAATTGGTAATGGCCACTTTGAATATGCAATACTAAGTGAAAACCGCTTCTTACTAACTATGACCAGAATGACGCCGACTTGGATCCCACGCGCCCATGGCCAGTAGACCTGTATCAAGTCTCCCTTCTTAACGTCATCTTCGCTTTTGAAACAGGAGTAAGTCGTATTTCTTGCCTTGGGGATCAAGTAATCGTTCAATGTTTCTGCCTTACTATCACTAACGTCCCAACAGAGAGACAGCGTCATTAGACAATCCCGCATGTTGTTCAGCGTGCTAGTTACATCCTTACGAATGAATGGTTGCTTCCAAAGCTCCGCCATTGAGTCTCAACGCCTCGCACACCACCCCGGAGACTTTCGTCCCTGGGTTTTCGGAACACTCGAGCGCTGGAAAAGGTAAGATCTCAAACTACCTCATCTGTGAAATCTCAATCCTAACACCTTCTTCAGGATAGCCACCTGCGCATTCAAAGTAGATTCCTACCTATCCCTGTTGTACAATCAACCGCCGCTGCTTCGACGCGACGAGTTAGAGCTAGGCTTAACATCAACGTTTGCCATGTGGAACTCACACGGCATCATGATATTCTTTGACCGCAGCCGCAGCGAGCCATGGTCACGCAACAACTACCAAATGTCCCAACTGGACGTGAGGAGACCCGATCAAGTACCTTCGGGCATGCTACCAGAGGACATCCAGCTATGCCTGCTGGGCATGTGGAACGACATCCGGTCGCTCAAAAAGGACACGGCACTGAACCGCGATATTGCGGCGTTAAAAAAGGCAGACCTATCCCAACAGCTGTATCTTGCACTGGAACAATTGGAAGCAATTGTCACTGAGTCAAGAAAGCCCCTCGTCGTAGGAGGCTACACAGCGACCATTCTCAAAAGCTATCTCGGCAGTGAAGCATCTCGGGGTCCCAACTGGAGAAAAGACGTTACAAGTCGTCTAGACTCATGTATTTCAAATATCAGGCCGCTCCTCCTGCTCCTCACGATCCATCTCCACGCTGATATTCCCACACTGCGAGACGTGTACCTCTCCCCCGCCCCTCTACAGATGCAACCCACAGCTGCCTCGCAGCTATGGCAGCAGAATGTGCTCAAAATACAAGAATGGACGTTATCATCAGACGGGAGGACAGCGGTCGTTGCATCACTACAAACGTGGTTTGCCTACGAGTCGTCCTTGCTAATCAATCCCACGCAGTCGGCACACGCGTTCGATCCAGTCGTTTACTTGGCGTTGTCGGCGGCCGCCACTGTGCTCTGGGCATGGACAATGAACGACGTGGAAGTATGTGTGTGCCATCCTTCCACGCCAAAGGCCGATGTTACTGGCAGCGGTATGCATTTACAGCCGGATGTGCAGAACTGGATTCGTGGTGGCGGAGGTGGTATTTCTTTCTTGGGTCAGCCGGTGTGTAAGTGTACGGTTGCTACGCGTATTGCTGACTGGACTGAGGCTTTGGCAAAGGCTGGGAGGACGTGGGAAGTTGCTGCTACGGATGCCAATTTGTTTCGGTGCTCCTGGCTGGGGACGTAGAGAGCAGGCGAGTCACTTCTGCCTCTTATACATACACGGATCATAGCGGTTTGTACTGCAAACACAGTACCAAATCCAATGAAGCTGTGGGGATATCATAAGCCTTGTAGGGGCAATATTACACTGAAGAAGGCGTTGCCTTGTGTGTAGAGCTGATCGTGACATTAGCTACAGTTACTTCCAGGTGTGATGAAAGAAAGTAATCATATAGCAACTAAACATGGCCAAGAATCCTGCACGTACCTGGTATCAAAAATATTTAAATGAGCAAAAGGCATCGTACGTTGTATGGTAAGACATATTGATATGTGTTCATGTATACTTAGATGTGGTAAATACGCTCTACTACTGGCTCCAGCACAGTGCTGTGTATCTATTTTGCGATTGGTCTGTTTTTCTACTCCCCCAAGCTTGTGTACATTTGGTATTTTTATTACTAATTTTACTATAGCTTCCATTCCAGTTCATGAATACAGAAACAAGCGCGCAGACAGAAGCAGCGTTCGGTGGATAAAGGTTGCATTTTAGTCTTTCATGTCTGAGACTCAGGTGGGCTGCATTCTCCCTGGCATCTACCTTACTTGATACTCTCAGAAGTATTGAGTCACGCAGAACTTTTGGGTCTCAGATCAGCTGCCTACATGAAAAAGCCAGCGGAAACGTTTTCTGTGGATTTGAGAATAAAAGCTCG